>NW_028120199.1:0-19560 GCF_965178545.1 Coloeus monedula
CCAAAATACCATCCACCCCCAAAAACCCCAAAATCACCCCAAACCACCCATACCCAAACCCCAAAATCCACCCCCAAATCCACCCCAAAAACCCCAAAATCATCCAAATTCACCCCAAAATCTACCCCAAAAAACCCCAAAATTCACCCCAAAATCCACCCCAAAATCCACCCCAAAAAACCCCCAAAATCCACCCCCAAATCCAACCCAAAACACCCAAAATTCACCCCAAAATCCACCCCAAAAACCCCAAAATTCACCCCAAAATCCACCCCAATTCACCCCAAAATCCACCCCCAAATCCACCCCAAAACACCCAAAATTCACCCCAAAATCCACCCCAAAAAACCCCCAAATTCACCCCAAAATCCACCCCAAAATCACCCCAATTCACCCCAAAATCCACCCCCAAATCCACCCCAAAAACCCCAAAATCATCCAAATTCACCCCAAAATCTACCCCAAACACCCCAAAATTCACCCCAAAATCCACCCCAAAATCACCCCAATTCACCCCAAAATCCACCCCCAAATCCAACCCAAAACACCCCAAAATCACCCCAAAAAACCCCAAAATTCACCCCAAAATCCACCCCAAAATCACCCCAATTCACCCCAAAATCCACCCCAAAATCACCCCAATTCACCCCAAAATCCACCCCCAATTCACCCCAAAATCCACCCCAAAAAACCCCAAAATTCACCCCAAAATCCACCCCAAAAAAACCCAAAATCCACCCCGAAATCCACCCCAAAATCACCCGAATTCGCCCCAAAATCCACCCCCGCTCCACCAGGACCTGCATCCCCTGCGGGCCCCCAGTGCACCCAAAACCACCCAAATTCACCCCAAAATTCACCCCAAAATCCCCAAATTCTCCAAAATCCACCCCCGAATCCTCAAAACCCAACCCAAAAACCCCAAAATTCCCCAAAATCCACCCCCAAATTCCCAAAAATCGACCCCTCTGGATCCCCAAACTCCCCAAAATTCCCAAAATCCACCCCCAAAATTCCCCCAAAATCCCCCAAAATCCCCAAAATTCCCCCAAAATCCCGAAAATCCCCAAAATCCCCCAAAAATCCCCAATTCCCGCTCACCTTTTTGGGGTCCATGTTGAATTTCTTGCGCCCCATCCCCATCTTCCGGTTCCGCTGCAGGGTTTTGCTGGAATTTTGGGGAATTTTGGGGAATTTTGGGGAATTTTGGGGAATTTTGGGGAATTTTGGGGATCCCGGGGAGGATTTGGGAGAATTTTTGGAAATTTTGGGGGAATTTTGGGGGAATTTGGGGGGAATTTGGGGGGAATTTGGGGGAATTTTGGGGGGAATTTGGGGGGAATTTTTGGAAATTTTGGGGGAATTTGGGGGAATTTTTGGGAATTTGGGGAATTTTGGGGGAATTCTGGGGGAATTTGGGGGGAATTTGGGGGAATTTTGGGGGGAATTTGGGGGGAATTTTTGGAAATTTTGGGGGAATTTGGGGGAATTTGGGGGAATTTGGGGGGAATTTGGGGGAATTTTGGGGAATTTGGGGGGAATTTTGGGGGAATTTTGGGGGAATTTTTTGGAATTTGGGGAATTTTGGGGGAATTCTGGGGGTCCCAAGTGGGAATTTTTGGGAATTTGGGGAATTTTGGGGGAATTCTGGGGGTCCCAAGTGGGAATTTTTGGGAATTTGGGGAATTTTGGGGGAATTCTGGGGGTCCCAAGTGGGAATTTTTGGGAGATTTGGGGGAATTTGGGGGATCCCGGGGGAAAATTTGGGGGTCCTGGGGGGGAATTTTGGGCTCCTAAAGGGGAATTTGGGGCAATTTTGGGGGATTTGGGGCAATTTTGGGGGTGAATTTGGGCTCCCAATTGGGAATTTTGGCTTTTTTGGGCTCCCAGCTGCGAATTTTGGGATTTTTTAGGCTCTCAGGGCTGAATTTTTCCCTCCAAAATGAGAACTTTTGGCTTTTTTGCGTTCCCACATTCGAATTTTGCCATTTTTGAGCTCCCACCTGTGAATTTTTCCCTCCAAACCAGGAAATTTTGGCTTTTTTGCCCTCTTGGGGTTCAAATTTTGCCATTTTTTCACTCCCAAGTGTGAATTTTCCCCTCCAAAATGGGAAATTTGGGGGGTTTTGGCTCCTGGGTGTGAAGTTTTCCCTCCAAAATTAGAAATTTTGGCTTTTTTGGGCTCCCAGGGTTCGAATTTTGCCATTTTTGAGCTCCTGGGTGTCAATTTTTCCCTCCAAAATAGGAAATTTTTGGGGTTTTGGCTCCTGCGTGTGAAGTTTTGGCTCCTAAATGGCACCTTTTGGCTTTTTTGGGTTCCCACGTTCAAATTTTGCCATTTTTGAGCTCCCGGGTGTGAATTTTTCTCTCCAAAATGGAATATTTGGGCTTTTTTGGGTTCCCACGTTCAAATTTTGCCATTTTTGAGCTCCCGGGTGTGAATTTTGCCTTCCCAAACGGCACCTCCGGGCTTTCCTTTGGCCTCCCCGGGCTGCCAGCTCCTCCCTCCGTCCCTCTGTCCGTCCCTCTGTCCGTCCCTCTGTCCCTCTGTCCCTTTGTCCATCCCTCCGTCCTTCTGTCCGTCCGTCCCTTAGTCCCTCTGTCCCTCCCTCTGTCCCTCCCTCCGTCCCTCCCTCTGTCCCTCCCTCCGTCCGTCCCTCTGTCCCTCCCTCTGTCCCTCCCTCTGTCCCTCCCTCTGCCCCTCCCTCTGTCCCTCCCTCTGTCCCTCCCTCCCTCTGTCCATCCCTCTGTCCCTCCCTCTGTCCGTCCCTCCGTCCGTCCCTCTGTCCGTCCCTCTGTCCCTCCCTCTGTCCGTCCCTCTGTCCGTCCCTCTGTCCCTCCCTCCGTCCGTCCCTCTGTCCCTCCCTCTGTCCGTCCCTCTGTCCGTCCCTCTGTCCCTCCCTCCGTCCGTCCCTCTGTCCCTCCCTCTGTCCGTCCCTCCGTCCGTCCCTCCGTCCGTCCCTCTGTCCCTCCCTCTGTCCGTCCCTCCGTCCGTCCCTCTGTCCGTCCCTCTGTCCCTCCCTGTCCCTCCCTCCGTCCCTCCGTCCCTCTGTCCCTCCCTCTGTCCCTCCCTCTGTCCCTCCCTCTGTCCGTCCCTCCGTCTGTCCCTCTGTCCCTCCCTCTGTCCCTCCCTCTGTCCCTCCCTCTGTCCCTCCCTCTGTCCATCCCTCTGTCCCTCCCTCTCTCCGTCCCTCTGTCCGTCCCTCCGTCCCTCTCTCCGTCCCTCCGTCCCTCTCTGTTTGCCCCTTCTCTCCGTCCCTCCGTCCCTCTCTCCGTCCCTCTGTCCGTCCCTCCGTCCCCCTGGCCCCAGCTGGCCGCTCACCTGCCCTCGGTGGCCTCGAGCCCCTCCACCTCGCTGATGGCCTCGCTGAGCTCGAGGCGCAGCCGCTGGATCTCTCCCAGCAGCTCCTGCTTGCGCCGCCGGATGCTCTCCAGCTCCCGCCGCTCCTCGGCCGTCAGGTCCGCGGGCACTGCGGGCGAGGCTCGGCCCAGGCCCCGCCCCCGGCACGCAGGCCCCGCCCACAAACTGCCCGGCCACGCCCACAAACTGCCCGACCACGCCCACAAACTGCCCGGCCACGCCCACCAACTGCATGGCCAGGCCCAGTCCCCGCATGGCCACGCCCACCAAACTGCCCGGCCACGGCCACCAAACTGCCCGGCCACGCCCACCAAACGGCCCGACCACGCCCGCTCCCCGCATGGCCACGCCCAGTCCCCGCCTGGCCACGCCCACCAAACTGCCTGGTCACACCCACCAAACTGCCCGGCCACGCCCACTCCCCCGGCCACGCCCATCAAAACTGCCCGGCCACGCCCACCAAAACTGCCCGGCCACGCCCACCAAACTGCCCGGCCACGCCCACTCCCCGCCCGGCCACGCCCACTCCCCGCCCGGCCACGCCCACTCCCCGCCCGGCCACGCCCACTCCCCGCCTGGCCACGCCCACCAAACTGCCCGGTCACGCCCACTCCCCGCCTGGCCACGCCCACTCCCCGCCTGGCCACGCCCACAAACTGCCCGACCATGCCCAGTCCCCGCCCGGCCACGCCCACCAAACTGCCTGGTCACACCCACCAAACTGCCCGGCCACGCCCACTCCCCCGGCCACGCCCACCAAAACTGCCCGGCCACGCCCACCAAAACAGCCCGACCATGCCCACTCCCCGCCTGGCCACGCCCACCAAACTACCCGGCCACGCCCACTCCCCCGGCCACGCCCACTCCCCCGCCTGGCCACGGCCACCAAACTGCCCGACCATGCCCACTCCCCGCCTGGCCACGCCCACTCCCCGCCTGGCCACGCCCACGGCGGGTTAAGCCACGCCCCTCCGTCTTCCTGGCCACGCCCACCACGCGTCTGGCCACGCCCATCGCGCACCAAGCAACGTCCCGCCGTCTTCCTGGCCACGCCCACCGTGCGCAAAAGCCACGCCCCCGACGCACCTGGCCACGCCCCTCCGCCCGCTTGGCCACGCCCACCGCGCGCCAAAAGCCACGCCCTTCGCCTTTCTGGCCACGCCCACCGCGCCCTAATCCACGCCCCTCCTTCTTCCAAGCCACGCCCACCGCCAGCTTGACCACGCCTAGCTCCCTAACGGCCACGCCCATCCCCGCCTGGCCACGCCCCCATGGCCTTTAACCCCGCCCCTTTCCCTGCAAGCCACGCCCCTTTCCCGCCGACCCCGCCCCCTTCCTTTGGCCACGCCCCTTCCTCCCAACCATTGGTTGCTCTGGGAGGCCCCGCCCCCCTCATGGAACCGTCCCAACCTCCCCCCCCACCCCTTGGTCCCGCCCGGTCACGTGACCCCCTCCCGCCCTCCTTTTCCCGCCGCGCCCATCACGTGACCTCTCCTCGCTCCGCCATTGGTCCGCGCCTCACGGAACCCCCCCCCCCTTCCCCTCCCGTTCCCCTCACCCCTTTCCCGCCCCGCCCCGGTTCCCGCCCGGTCCCCGCCGCTCTCAGGGGCCTCACCGTAAACTCCGTCCTCCATGGCGGGGCCGGGGCCGCTCCGCTTCGCCCGCTCCGCCCGCTCCGCGCGCCCCGCCGGGCCCCGGGCCCGCTCCGGCACCGCCGCCCGGCTGCTCCCGCCCCTCGCCGCCGCTGTAACCAATCAGCGCCTCGCTCGGGATGAATGACGGGCGGCGCGGCTAATGGGGAGAGCTCGATGGGTGTGGTCTCGGCGCTGACCAATGAGAACGCGCGATTGCATGACTGGCGGGAATGCTAACCAATCACAGGTGTTTAAGGCGGGGCCTCGCCGTTCCTATGTGATTGACAGCATTTCCAGCCAATGGAAAAGGCGAGATTCCTCGGGGGGCGGGGGATTGAGCCCTGGGTCGGCGTTCGGCTGCTGGCTCATTAATATTAATGAGGCTCGTTAATATTAACGACGTTTCCCGGGGTTCCGCGTGTCCCCTGCAGGTCCCAAATGACCCCAAATGACCCCAAACGACCCCAAACACCCCCCACGAGCCCTCCCCTCCCCCCCTCGAGTCCCCGATGTCCCCCCCAAGCCCCGCCCCCCCTCAAATCCCCGCTTTTTCACGCTTCGTTTTTATTGGAAAGAGCGAAATTCCCGTAAAAACCCGCATGCGGGGGGCGGGGCCAAGCCGGGCTGGGCGTGACCTCCAGAGTGGGCGTGGTTTTGCCCGAGGGGGCGTGGTTAAGCCGGGGAGCTGATGGGCGTGGCCTGAGGGGAAAGGGGGCGGGGCTTGGTGGGGAGGGGCCGGAATGGGGCGGGGCTTGTGAAGGGGCGGGGCCTGGGCGGTCCCGGGGGGGGCTCCCAATGATCCCAGCCCCCCCCCCCCAACGTGCTTTAACTGGGATTTGGGACTGGGAGGGACTGGGAGGCACTGGGGGATACTGGGGGGCACTGGGAGCACTGGGAGCGGCACTGCCTGGAGACTGGGAGTCACTGGTCCAAACTGGTCCGTACTGGTGCAAGGAAACTGGGAGTTACTGGTCCAAACTGGTCCGGGGAACTGGGAGTTACTGGTCCAAACTGGTCCGTACTGGTCCGGGGAACAAGGAGTTACTGGTCCAAACTGGTCGAAACTTGTCCAGGGAAACTGGGAGCTATTGGTCCAAACTGGTACGGGGAAACTGGGAGTTACTGCTCCAGGGAACTGGTCCAAACTGGTCCAAGGAACAGGGAGTTACTGGTCCAAACTGGTCCGAACTGGTCCATACTGGTGCAAGGAAACTGGGAGTTACTGATCCGAACTGGTCCAAAGTGGTCCGGGGAACTGGGAGTTACTGGTCCGGGGAACTGGGAGTTACTGGTCCAGGGAATTGGCCCAAACGGCCCAAACTGGTCCATACTGGTCCAGGGAACTGGGAGTTACTGGTCCGAACTGGTCCAAAGTGGTCCGGGGAACTGGGAGCTACTGGTCCCGTATCAGGCAGGAAACTGGGAGTTACTGGTCTGAATTGGTCCAAACTGGTCTGGGAGAAGTGGGGGATACTGGTCCCATATCAGGTAGGGAACTGGGAGTTACTGGTGCAAACTGGCCCAAACTGGCCCAAACTGGCCCAAACTGGTCCAGGGAACTGGTCCAAACTGGCCCAAACTGGTGCAAGGGAACTGGGAGTTACTGGTGCAAACTGGCCCAAACTGGTCCGTACTGGTCCAAGGAAACTGGGAGTTACTGGCCCAAAGTGGTCCATACTAGTCCAGGGAACTGGGAGCTACTGGTCCAAACTGGTCCAGGGAAGTGGGAGTTACTGGTCCCATACCAGGCAGGAAACTGGCCCAAACTGGCCCAAACTGGCCCATACTGGTCCAAACTGGTGCAGGGAAACTGGGGGATACTGGTCCAGGCAACTGGTCCAAACTGGCCCTGAACTGGTCCAAACTGGTCCGTACTGGTCCAGGGAACTGGGAGTTACTGGTCCAAACTGGTCCAGGGAACTGGGAGTTACTGGTCCAGGGAACTGGCCCAACCTGGTCCAAACTGGTCCGGGGAAACTGGTCGTTACTGGTCAGAACTGGTCCAAACTGGTCCGGGGAAACTGGTCGTTACTGGTCCAAACTGGCCCAAAGTGGCCCAAACTGATTCAAACTGGTCTGGGGAATGGCAGGATTCTGGCTCAAACTGGCCCAAACTGGCCCAAACTGGCCCGAACTGGTCCAAACTGGTCCATACTGGTGGGGGGCATCCCGGGGGTCCCAGCCCCCCCCTTTAAGGCACTGGGGGTGGGGGGGGGAGGGGCAAAATGGGGCAAAATTAGGCGATTTTGGGACCCCCCCGGGGACAGAAAATTTGGGGAAATCCCCCCCAAAAATTGGCAGTTCTGGGACCCCCTAAAAATGACAATTTTGGGGTCCCCGAGGGACAGAAAACTTGGGGGAATCCCCCCCAAAATTGGGCGGATTTGGGACTGGGGGGTTCAGCCCCGGCTCAATTTGGGGGGAGGGGCTCTGGTGCCCCCCCAAATCCCCCCTAAAATGGGGGGGGGGGGGGGATTTTGGGGGGTCCTGGGAGGATTTGGGGGAGATTTCGGGGGTCCTGCGGGGGTCCCTGTGACTCCAGAGGGTCCCCGGCTGGATTTTGGGGGTCCCGGGGGGGTCCCGGGTGGATTTTGGAATCCCAGGATGGATTTTGGGGGGTCCCGGGCTGGATTTTGGGGTTCCCAGGGGGGTCCCGGGTGGATTTTGGGGGTCCCGGGGGAGATTTTGGGGGTCCCCGGGTGGATTTTGGGGTCTCCCGGGGTGGATTTTGGAGTCCCGGGCTGGATTTTGGGGTTCCCCGGGATGGATTTTGGGGGTCCCAGGGGGGGTCCCGGGCTGTATTTTGGGGGTCCCGGGCTGTATTTTGGGGTCCCGGGTGGATTTTGGGGGTCCCGGGGGGGTCCCGGGCTGTATTTTGGGGGTCCCGGGGGAGATTTTGGGGGTCCCCGGGTGGATTTTGGGGGTCCCGGGGTGGATTTCGGAGTCCCGGGGTGGATTTTGGGAGTCCCGGGGTGGATTTTGGGGTCCCAGGTGGATTTTAGGGGTCCCCGGGTGGATTTTGGGGGTCCCAGGTGGATTTGGGGGGTCCCGGGCTGGATTTTGGGGGTCCCAGGGGGATCCTGGGTGGATTTGGGAGTCCCCCGGGGTGGATTTTGGGGTCCCGGGGTGGATTTTGGGGGTCTCGGGGGGGTCCCGGAGTGGATTTTGGGGGTCCCGGGTGGATTTTGGGGGTCCCAGGGGGGTCCCGGGTGGATTTTGGGGGTCCCGGGGGAGATTTTGGGGGTCCCCGGGTGGATTTTGGGGTCTCCCGGGGTGGATTTTGGAGTCCCGGGCTGGATTTTGGGGTTCCCCGGGATGGATTTTGGGGGTCCCAGGGGGGTCCCGGGTGGATTTTGGGGGTCCCGGGGTGGATTTTGGGGTCCCGGGGTGGATTTTGGGGGTCCCAGGTGGATTTTGGGGATCCCGGGCTGGATTTTGGGGGTCCCAGGGGGGTCCTGGGTGGATTTGGGAGTCCCCCGGGGTGGATTTTGGGGTCCCGGGGTGGATTTTGGGGGTCCCGGGGGCGTCCCGGGCTTTATTTTGGGGGTCCCGGGTGGATTTTGGGGGTCCCGGGGGCGTCCCGGGCTTTATTTTGGGGGTCCCGGGTGGATTTTGGGGGTTCCAGGGGGGGTCCCGGGCTGTATTTTGGGGGTTCCAGGGTGGATTTTGGGGGTTCCAGGGGGGGTCCCGGGCTGTATTTTGGGGGTCCCGGGTGGATTTTGGGGATCCCGGAGGGGTCCCGGGCTGGATTTTGGGGTCCCGGGCTGTATTTTGGGGGTCCCGGGTGGATTTTGGGGATCCCGGAGGGGTCCCGGGCTGTATTTTGGGGATCCCGGGGGTCCCGAGCTGTATTTTGGGGGTCCAGGGGGGTCCCGGGCTTTATTTTGGGGGTCCCGGGCTGTATTTTGGGGGTCCAGGGGGGGTCCCGGGCTGTATTTTGGGGGTCCCGGGTTGGATTTTGGGGGTCCCGGGTGGATTTTGGGGGTCCCGGGGGTCCCCCGGGCTGTATTTTTTGGGGGGAGGGGGTGTCCCTACACGGGGGTCGTTTTCCTATTGAGGGTCCCGGTGCCCCCCCCGGCGGCGCTTCCGTCCCCTCCCCCCCCCGGCCCGGCCCCCGCCCCTCCCCCCCCGTGCAACTGTAGGAAGGCGGGGGGGGGCGGGTGCGCTCCGGGGGTGCCCGGGGGTGGGGGAGGGGCTTGGGGACCCCCTCCAGGAGGCTGAGGAGGGGGGAGGGGCTGCGCTTGGGGGAGGGGCTGCTCCCCCCCCACCCCCACCCCCGGCGCCCCTCCCCCCCCCCGGCTGAGGGTGTACATGGAGATCTCGGCGTGGTGGTGGTGGTGGGCTGGGGGAGGGGCGGCGGAAGAGGAGGAGGAGGACGGGGGGGGAGGGGAGGCTTTGCCGCGGGCTGGGGGAGGGGGCGAGTCGGGCGAGCGGCCGCTGGAGCGCGAGCCCGAGCGCGAGCGGCGGCGGGGGGGGCGGGGCCGCGGGAGGGGGAGGGGCGGAGGGGGAGGGGCGGAGGCGTGGGAGGCTCGGGGAGGGGGAGGGGGAGGGGGCGGCGGTGGGGGAGGGGCTTTGCGGTGGCGCTCGATGTAGAGGTTGACGGCCAGGACCCCGATGGCCTCGGCCAGGATGAAGGAGACGCCGCCGAAGTAGAAGGACCAGCCGTAGGAGTAGGGGGAGGGGCGGCGCTCCCCGTCCCGCCGGGGGGGGGAGGGGACCCCCCCCGCTGAACCCTCGCCGGCGTTGGCCGAGATGTAAACGATGACCCCGATGATGTTGGAGAGGCCTGGGGAGGGGAAAAGGGGGGGGAAAAAAAGGGGGAAAGGGGGGAGAATGAATAAAAAATGGCGGGGGAAAGGGGGGAAAAATGGGGGGGAAAGGGGGGGAAAATGGGGGGGAAATGGGGGAGAATGAATAAAAAATGGGGGAAAAAGGGGGGAAAAATGGGGGAAAATGGGGGGAGAATGAATAAAAAATGGGGGGGGAAAGGGGGAGGAAAGGGGGAAAAATGGGGGGGAAATGGGGGAGAACGAATAAAAAATGGCGGGGGAAAGGGGGAGGAAAGGGGGAAAAATGGGGGGAAGGGGGGAAAAGGGGGGGAAAATGGGGGGAAAAGGGGGGGAAAATGAATAAAAAATGGGGGAAAAAGGGGGGAAAATGGGGGAAAAATGGGGGGAAAAGGGGGGGGACATGGGGAGAAAAGGGGGGAGAATGAATAAAAAATGGGGGAAAAAGGGGGGAAAATGGGGGAAAATGGGGGAAAAGGGGGGGGAATGGGGGGAAAAGGGGGGAGAATGAATAAAAAATGGGGGGGGAAGGGGGGAGGAAAGGGGGAAAAATGGGGGGAAAAGAGGGGGAAAATGGGGGAAAATGGGGGGAAAAATGGGGGGAAAAATGGGGGGAGAATGAATAAAAATGGGGGGGAAGGGGGGAGGAGAGGGGGAAAAATGGGGGGGAAAGGGGGGGAAAATGGGGGAAAAATGGGGGGAAAAGGGGGGAGAATGAATAAAAATGGGGGGAAAAGGGGGGAGAAAAGGGGGGGAAAAGAGGGAGAGAATGAATTAAAAATGGGGGGAAAAAAGGGGGGAAGGGGGGGAAAAGAGGGGGGGAGAATGAATTAAAAATGGGAAAAAGAGGGGAAAAAAGGGGAGAAAAAGGGGGGGAAAGAGGGGAGAATGAATAAAAAATGGGGGGAAAGGGGGGAGAAATGGGGGGAAAAGGGGGAAAAGGGAAAAAATGGGGGGAAAAGGGTGGAAAATGGGGGAAAAATGGGGGGAAAAGGGGGAGAAAAGGGGGGAAAAATGGGGGGAAAAGGGTGGAAAATGGGAGGGAAAATGGGGGGGAAAATGGGGGGGAGAATGAATAAAAAATGGGGGGAAAAGGGGGGAGAAAAGGGGGAAAAAATGGGGGGAAAAGGGGGGAAAATGGGGGGGAAAGGGGGGGGAAAGAGGGGGGGAGAATGAATTAAAAATGGGAAAAAGAGGAAAAAAAAAGGGGGGGAAAGGGGAAAAATTAATGAAAAAATGGGGGGAAAAGAGGGAAAAAAGGGGGAGGAATGGTGGGAAAAAGGGGAAAAAGAGCGGGGAAAAGGGGGGGGGAGAATGAATTAAAAACGGGAAAAAGAGGGAAAAAAAGGGGGGGAAAGGGGGAAAAAAAGTGAATAAAATTAGGGGGGAAAGCCCCCAAAAAAAGGGAATAAAAGAGAAAGTGATGAAGGGGATCCCGGGGGGGATTTGGGGGGGATCCGGAGTGGATTCAGGGTGGATCCGGGATGGATCCGGGATGGATTTGGGATGGATTTGGGATGGATTTGGGATGGATCCGGGGTGGATTCAGGGATGGATCCGGGATGGATTTAGGATGGATTTGGGATGGATCCGGGGTGGATTTGGGATGGATTTGGGATGGATCCGGGGTGGATTCAGGGATGGATTCAGGGATGGGTTCGGGATGGATTTGGGATGGATCCGGGATGGATCCGGGATGGATCCGGGATGGATTTGGGATGGAGCCAGGATGGATTTGGGGTGGATTCAGGGGTGGGTTTGGGATGGATCCGGGGTGGATTCAGGGATGGATTCAGGGATGAATTTGGGATGGATTTGGGATGGATCCGGGGTGGATTTGGGGTGGATTTGGGATGGATCCAGGATGGATCCGGGATGGATCTGGGATGGATCCGGGGTGGATTTAGGATGGATCTGGGATGGATTTGGGATGGAGCCAGGATGGATCTGGGATGGATCCGGGGTGGATTTAGGATGGATCCGGGATGGATCCGGGATGGATTTGGGATGGATTTGGGATGGATCCGGGATGGATCTGGGATGGATCCGGGGTGGATTTAGGATGGATTTGGGATGGATCCGGGATGGATCCGGGGTGGATTTAGGATGGATCCGGGATGGATCCGGGATGGATTTGGGATGGATTTGGGATGGATTTGGGATGGAGCCAGGATGGATTCGGGATGGATTTAGGATGGATCCGGGATGGAGCCAGGATGGATTCGGGATGGATCCGGGATGGATTTGGGATGGATCCGGGGTGGATTTGGGATGGATCCGGGATGGATCTGGGGTGGATCCGGGATGGATTTGGGATGGATTTGAGATGGATCCGGGGTGGATTTAGGATGGATTTGGGATGGATCCGGGATGGAGCCAGGATGGATTCGGGATGGATCCGGGATGGATCTGGGGTGGATCCGGGGTGGATTTAGGATGGATTTGGGATGGATCCGGGATGGATCCGGGGTGGATTTGGGATGGATCCGGCATGGATCCGGGGTGGATTCAGGGATGGATTCAGGGATGGGTTCAGGATGGATTTGGGATGGATCCGGGATGGATCCAGGATGGATTTGGGATGGATTTGGGATGGAGCCAGGATGGATTCGGGATGGATTCGGGATGGATTCGGGATGGATCCGGGCTGGATCCGGGCTGGATCCCGCTGCCCACTGACCGGCGGCGACGAAGAGGATGCCGGCGCCCAGGACGAGGCTGGTGCGGGCCCGCTGCAGGCGCGAGGCGGCCACGCAGAGCCCCCCCAGCAGCAGCAGCACCGCGCTCAGGATCGGGAAGATGCTCGAGGCCCGGACCACGCCTGCGGATCCCAAACAGCCAATCAGGGCCCGGAGAGCTCCTCCGCGGCCAATGGGAGCGCTGGGGGCGGCGGCCAATCGGGGAGCGGCGGAAAAGGAGGGGGGGGGGAGTTCCGGCCAATCGGGGAGCAGCGTGGGGGAGGGATCTGTTGTCTCCGGCCAATGGGAGCGCTGGGAGCGGGGACCAATCAGAGCCCGGCAATGGAGAGGGATCTACCATCGCTGGCCAATCAGAGCTCAGCAATGGAGGGGGATCCATCAGCCCGGGCCAATGGGAGCACTGGGAGGGGGGACCAATCAGAGCCCGGCAATGGAGGGGAAAGGGGGGGATCTAGCAGCCTCAGCCAATCAGAGGCCAGGAGTGGAGGAGCTCTGTTTTCTCCAGCCAATGGGAGCTCAGGCACTGGGGACCAATCAGAGCCCGGCAGCGGAGGCAGATCTGGCCAATCAGAGCCTGCCAAAGCTCCGTTCTCTCTTATCTCCCGCCAATCAGAGCCCTGGGGACGGGGGCCAATCAGAGAGCCGGGCGCGGTCGCCACGGCAACGGCTGCAGCATCGATGGCACCGTCACCATGGCAATGGGAGCCCGGGCACCAGACTGTCGCCATGGCGACGGCAGCGCCAGGAGGAGGCTGCCGGGAGCGTCGCCGTGGCAACGCGAGGCGGGTTTTGGTCGCCACGGCGACCCGGCGGTGCCAGCGAGCCGTTGCCATGGTGACAGGGAGGCCATGAGGATGCCCTGGCGGTTGCCATGGCGACCAGGATGACACTGGGGGGGGGGGGAGAGGACAGGGACACGGTTGCCATGGGGATGGAGGGGAGGAGGGGATGCCGGGACGGTTGCCATGGAAACACAAGCCAGGGTTTGGATCCCGCGGCGCCGCGGTCGCCACGGTGACAAGGGAGTGACAATGACACGGTTGCCATGGTGACAGGGACGTCGCCATGGCGATGGGGGCGTGCCGGAGCGGTTGCCACGGTGACGCAGGGGCCGCAGCCATGGCGACGGTGCCATGGTCGCCGTGGCGATGGGGGGGGATGGGGGCGACAATGACACGGTTGCCATGGCGACGGGGAGGCGACAATGACACGGTTGCCATGGCGACAGGGAGGTGACCGGGGGGGGGAGGGGGTGGTGATGGCGGCGTGGTTGTCATGGCAACGGGGAGGTGCCAATGCCACGGTCACCACGGTGACACTGGGTGGGTTGGGGCGGTCGCCATGGCGACTCAGGGTGGTTGCCATGGTGACAGGGAGGTGATGGGGGGATGACAGGAGGGTGACGGGGGGGGTGATGGCGGCACGGTTGCCACGGTGACAGGAGGGTGACAGGGAGGTGACGAGGGGAGGGTGACGCCGCGGTTGCCATGGTGACGGTGAGGTAACAGTGGCACGGTTGCCATGGTGACAGTGGAGCGGCTGCCATGGTGACGGGAGGGGGGGGGGGGTGACAGGACACGGTTGCCACGGTGACGGGGAGGTGATGAGGGGGTGATGGCGGCGCGGTTGCCATGGCGACGGGGAGGTGATGAGGGGGTGCCGGCGCGGTTGCCATGGCGACTCACGCAGCAGGTACTCGGCGCTGTCGTGGTCGTACTCCAGGTCCTCGGGGAAGTGGTTGATCCGCAGGCACAGCCCCCGCTTCAGCCCTGGCGACATTTGGGGACATTTGGGGACATTTTGGGGACATTTTGGGGACATTTTGGGCACATTTTGGGGACATTTTGGGGACATTTGGGGCATTTTGGGGACATTTGGGGACATTTGGGGACATTTTGGGGCACATTTGGGGACATCTGGGCACATTTGGGGACATTTGGGCACATTTGGGGACATTTTGGGGACATTTGGGGCACATTTGGGGACATCTGGGCACATTTGGGGACATTTGGGCACATTTGGGGACATTTTGGGGACATTTGGGGGACATTTGGGGACATTTGGGCACATTTGGGGACATTTTGGGACATTTTGGGGACATTTGGGGACATTTGGGGGACATTTGGGGACATTTGGGCACATTTGGGGACATTTTGGGCACATTTGGGGACATTTTGGGGACATTTGGGGACATTTGGGCACATTTGGGGACATTTGGGGACATTTGGGGCACATTTGGGGACATTTGGGGACATTTGGGGACATTTTGGGGACACGTTGGGGACATTTTCGGGACATTTCGGGACATTTGGGCACATTTTGGGCACATTTGGGGACATTTGGGGACATCTGGGCACATTTGGGCACATTTGGGGACATTTTGGGGACACGTTGGGGACATTTTCGGGACATTTCGGGACATTTGGGCACATTTTGGGCACATTTGGGGACATTTTGGGGACATCTGGGCACATTTGGGCACATTTGGGGACATTTTGGGGACACGTTGGGGACATTTTCGGGACATTTGGGGACATTTGGGGGCACATTTGGGGCACATTTGGGGACATTTTGGGGACATTTTGGGGACATTTTGGGCACATTTGGGGCACATTTGGGGACATTTTGGGGACACTTGGGCACATTTGGGCACACATTTGGGGACATTTGGGGGACATTTGGGGACATTTTGGGGCACATTTTGGGGACATTTGGGGACATTTTGGGCACATTTGGGGACATTTGGGGACATTTTGGGGACATTTGGGCACATTTTGGGGACATTTGGGCACATTTGGGCACATTTGGGGACATTTGGGCACATTTTGGGGCACATTTGGGGACATTTTGGGGACATTTGGGGACATTTGGGGCACATTTGGGGCACATTTTGGGGCACATTTGGGGACATTTTGGGCACATTTGGGCACATTTGGGGCACATTTGGGGACATTTTGGGCACATTTGGGAACATTTTGGGGACATTTGGGGACATTTTGGGGACATTTGGGGACATTTTGGGGCACATTTGGGGACGTTTTGGGGCACATTTAGGGCACATTTAAGGACATTTTGGGCACATTTGGGGCACATTTGAGCACATTTGGGGCACATTTGGGCACATTTGGGGCACATTTGGGGCACATTTAGGGCACATTTAGGGACATTTGGGGCACTTTTGGGCACATTTGGGGCACATTTGGGGACATTTTGGCACATTTTGGGCACATTTGGGGACATTTTGGGACATTTTGGGGGACAGAGCCAGGAGTGTCCCCAGCGGTGTCACCGACGTCCCCCCAAGGTCCCCACAGACGTCCCCAGGCCGGGGTGGCCCCGAGGTGGCCCCGAGGTGGCCCCAAGGTGGCCCCGAGGTGGCCCCGATGACGTCACCGACGCCCCAACAGCGTCCCCAGGTGTCCCCAACGTCCTCAGTGACGTCACCGGTGCCCCAATGACGTCATCGATGTCCCCAGCAGCCTCCCCAACGTCCCCAAAAGTGTCCCCGAGTGTCCTCAGTGACGTCACCGGTGCTCCCAATGACGTCACCGGTGCTCCCAATGACGTCACCAAGCTCCCCAGCAGCGTCCCCGACCTCCCCAGTGACGTCACCGACGCTCCCGGTGACGTCACCGACGTCCCAATGGCGTCACCGACGTCCTGCCGGTGTCGCCAACAGCGTCCCCAACGTCCCCAGTGTCCCCGGTGACGTCACCGATGTCCTCTGTGACGTCACCGATGTCCCCAGTGACGTCATCGATGTCCCTCCAATGTCCCCAGGTGTCCCCAGTGACGTCACCAAAGTTCCCAATGACCTCCCTGTTGTCCCCCAATGACGTCACCGACGTCCCCAGGGGTCCCCAATGTCCTCAATGATGTCACCAACGCTCCCAATGACGTCACCAATGCCCCCCAGTGACGTCACCAGTGCCACCAATGACGTCACCAACGCTCCCAATGACGTCACCAACGTCCCCAATGACATCACCAACACCCCCAGGCGTCCCCAATGTCCTCAATGACGTCACCAACTCCCCAATGACGTCACCAATGCCCCCCCAGTGACGTCACCACCATCCCCAGGCATCCCCAATGCCCCCAATGACGTCACCAACGCGCCCAGTGATGTCACTGATGTCCCTCCAATGCCCCCAGTGACGTCACTGACACTCCCAATGACGTCCCCAATGCCTCAGTGACATCACCAATGTCCTCAGTGACGTCACCAACGCGCCCAGTGACGTCATCGATGTCCCTCCAATGTCCCCAGGTGTCCCCAGTGTCCCAAATGACGCCACCAACGTCCTCAATGACGTCACCAATGCCCCCAATGACGTCGCCAACGCTCCCAATGATGTCACCAATGCACCCAATGACGTCACCAACATCCCCAATGACGTCACCAATGCCCCCAATGACGTCCCCAATGTCCTCAATGACGTCACCAACGTCCTCAATGACGTCACCAATGCCCCAATGACGTCGCCAATGCCCCCAATGACGTCACCAACCTCCCCAATGACGTCACCAATGCCCCAATGACATCATCAACGCCCCCAATAACATCACCAACATCCTCAATGACGTCACCAATGCCCCAATGACGTCGCCAATGCCCCCAATGACGTCACCAACCTCCTCAATGACGTCACCAGCGCCCCTATGACGTCACCACCGCCCCCAATGACGTCGCCAATGCCCCAATGACGTCACCAACGTCCTCAATGATGTCACCAACGTCCCCAATGACGTCGCCAATGCCCCAATGACGTCACCAACGCCCCCAATGACATCACCAACGTCCTCAATGACGTCACCAACAACCCTATGACATCACCAATGCCCCAATGACATCACCAACGTCCTCAATGACGTCACCAACGCCCCCAATGACATCACCAACGTCCTCAATGACGTCGCCAACGCCCCAACGATGTCACCACCGCCCCCAATGACGTCACCACCGCCCCCAATGACATCACCAACACCTGCCTGACGTCACCACCGCCCCCAATGACGTCACCAGCGCCCCCAATGACATCACCCACGCTCCCCACCGCCCTCGCCGCCCCTGCCCCGCGCACCTTCCAGGCAGCAGACCCTCCAGAGGCCCGAGTGCGTCAGCCCCCCGTGCTCGCGGCGCTCGCCGGTGCCCGTGCCCGGCGCGGTGCCCGCGGTGCCCGCGGTGCCGTTGGCGGTGCCGTTGCAGACGCGGGCGCGGGCGTACAGCCAGTAGTCGGTGCCGATGGCGATGGCCATGAGGCCGAAGGCCGCGAAGGCGCCCACGGCCGTCACCAGCACCTGCACCCCCCGCTCGCACCACAGCGCCCCTCCCCCACCGCCGCCCGCCCCTCCCCCCCCGTCCCAGCGCTTCAGGGACCCCCAGGGGGGGCGCGGGGGGGGGGGAGGGGCGGGGAGGGGCTGCGCGGGGAGGGGGGAGGGGGGAGGGCCGAGGGGGAGGAGGGGGAGGGGGAGGGGGCGGCGGCGCCGCCCCCCCCCCACAGGGTGAGGATGCCCAGGGTGGGGGTGGGGGGGAGGGGAGGGGGGGGGAGGGGATTTGGGGGGGCTTGGGGGGGGGTTGGGGGGGTTTCGGGGGTGGGGGAGGGGATTTGGAGGGGTTTAGGGGGTGGGGGAGGGGGGTTTAGGGGATTTGGGGGGGTTTGGGCGGTGGGGGAGGGGATTGGGGGGGTTTAGGGGGTTTTGGGGGGTTTGGGGGGGTTTAGGGGGTGGGGGAGGGGGGTTGGGGGGGCTTGGAGGGGTTTTGGGAGGGTTTGGGGGGGTTTAGGGGGGTTGGGGAAGGGGATTTGGGGGGGTTTAGGGGGTTTTGGGGGTTTTGGGGGGTGGGGGAGGGGGTTTGGGGGTGTTTGGGTGGTGGAGGAGGGGATTGGGGGGGTTTAGGGGGTTTTGGGGGGTTTGGGGGGTGGGGGAGGGGGTTTGGGGGGGCTTGGAGGGGTTTTGGGGGAGTTTGGGGGGGCTGAGGGGGTTTAAAGGGGGTGGGGGAGGGGGTTTAAGGGGTTTGGGAGGTGGGGGAGGGGTTTGGGGGGGTTTAGGGGGGTTTAGGGGGGTGGGGGAGGGGATTTGGGGGGTTTGGGGGGGTTTAAAGTGGGTGGGGGGAGGGATTTGGGGGGGTTTGGGGGATTTGGGGGGGTTTGGGGGGTTTAAAGGGGGTTCGGGGCTGGGGGAGGCGGAATTAGGGGGGGATTTGGGGTGGGGGAGGGGTTTCAGGGGGGTTGGGGGGGTGGGGGCGGGAATTGATGCTGGATTTGGGGGGATTTGGGCGGATTTGGGGGGTGGGGGAGGAGTTTGGGGGGCTTTAAAGGGGTTCGGGGGTTGGGGAGGGGGTTTAGGGTGGATTTGGGGGGTCAGGGAGTGGGGGAGGGGCGATGTGGGGTCAGGACCCCCCCAAATTTGAGCCCCGAACCCCCCCTGGGGTCAGACTGGGGGGGGGGGGGGAGGTCCCAAATTCTGAGGAGTTTTGGGGGTCCCTGGAGTGGATTTGGGGGGGGTCCCGGGGTTTTTTGGGGGGGGGGGGGGCTCGCAGGTGCTGGGGGGGGGGTCCTCGGTCTCAGCCAATCAGCTGTGGAGAAATGGGGGGGGGAGGGGTCTTAAATGAAGCCTCCCCCCAAAAAATAATGGGGTGTCCCAAGGGGGGAGGAGGGAATTGGGGAGACCCAAAAGAACCCCCCCGGAACCCCCCCGGGAGAAATCCAGACCCCTCCCCGCACCCCAAAACCCCCCCTGGACACCCCCAAAACCTTCCCAGGACCCCCCCCAAAAAAAAAACAACCCCCGGACCCCCCCAAAATCCCCTCAGGACTCCCCCCCCCGCCCCCCCCCAAAATCTCCCGGAGCCCCAAATTCCCCCCCCCCCAAACTCCCCCAAAATCCCCCTCGGGACCCCCCAGGACCTCTCAAAACCCCCCCAGACCCCCCCCCAAAAAACCAACCCTGCCCCCAAACCCCCCAGACCCCCCAAAATCCCCCCAGAACCCCCCCAAATGTTCCCAACCCCCCCCAGAATCCCCCCCAAAACCCCCCCCGGACCCCCCAGATCCCCCCAACCCCCCCAGACCCCCCCC
>NW_028120198.1:0-19458 GCF_965178545.1 Coloeus monedula
AATTAGTTAAATGAAAGTCCTAGAACAATTTATTTCTGTGATGAAGTGTGTTTTAAATGAACCACAGTTTTAACATGTTTACTGGTACTTTTGAAATAAACCACTATGTTTCTACAAATGCATGATAGAAAATCTGCTGTATATTTTATAAGGTAATTCTTGTAGCTAGACACAGAAGCAATGCTTAAGCTCATATGGCTTGTTCATGTAAGAAGTTCATTTAATATAAGAGACTTTACCAGCATGAGTAAGGAGCAAAATTTCATCTATGTTGAATAAAAAATATTTTAAAGTTTTAAAAGTTTTAAGGTTTTAAAAGTTTCTCTTTTAAGGTTTTAAAGTTTCAGTAATATCAGCATTGCTGCTGGGTTTTATTCTGTTGTCTCGAAAATAGTTTCTGTTATTTTCTACATGTATATAAATAAAAAATTTAAATTATCATGATTTGCTATGAAGAGAAAATAAGTTACAACGTGTTAATAGGAAAAGGGATGAGATGCAAAAAATAAGTTTTTTTCAAATCGTCTTTTATTTGTTTGAAATAGAGAAAAGCAAGGCATACATCATTTAAATGCTCATGACCAAATGAAATTATCAGTGAAAATGGAGAAGCTGTTAAAGGAAACATATTCTGAGTTACAATCCTAATTACCCATGTTTAGATATGCTTATTTAGGTAAATAGATGAAATACTTTTGATCCAGATGTGACAAATTTCATGCTGTCATTTACCTTGCAGGGATCATAGAATTTTTCCTTTTATCACATTCCCCAGAGTACTTTCATGTTTTCATTAAAAAGCAGTAGTTGAGAAAACATGTCAGATGCTAAGCACAAAATCCACAATGCAGCAACATGGAAAAAATATAACAACTTTTTGGGAAAAGTGTCTTTATGTCAACCTACATACAATCTTAAGTGGCTTGCCAATGAATGTTAATTAGCTTTAAAGTTACACCGTGACATGACTTCATTTGCTAAAGAAAACACTTGCTTATTTAGCTGGTGCATGACCAAAGAACAAAAATTAACAGACACAGTTTTGACAAATAACTATATCTAAACTTGTATTGGTATTTGGGATAGTTAATGATAACTAGAAATTAAGCCAAAGGTTAAGTAATGTCCACTGACAAGTTGTGATCATTAAAGATGTGATGTATTTTTTTTTCTTAACTACTGACTTACAATTAAGATTATACTGAAGTGCAAAAATGTCACTGTCTGAGACTGGAGTATTTATTTTATGTTACAAAATCTTCATATTTTGTTCCTACTGTAGTTAATGAGACTCCTCAGGGATTTAAGTTGAGGATATTATACCAGTTCTGTGTATCATTATCCAACGTATATAACAGTTTGTAGGATGCTCATTAAGAATATTCCCAGTCGCAATTAAGCTGAACAAGAACATTGTTCAAGTAACCAAAAAACTTCAGTAAACATCAAGAGTACTATGTTCCTTTGTCAAATGTGGACAGTAGACTAGTTCCTTCTGATTTATTTACATTTATACAAGCAAGTGCAATATAAAAGGACAAGTCTTCTCACCCTCTCACACAGAAATTGCTAAAATGTAAGTGGAATAATTCATGAAGAAAATTAATGAAGTTTAGTGCAAGATTTTGAATTGTTAATATACTTGGGAGGAAAAATATATATGGGTTAACAAAGATGAATTTTTCATTTTCCTGATAATAGATGATTTCCTTAGAGTCTTCTATGACATATCTCATCAAGATTCATCATTCTACAAAGGATATAAAGAAATAAAAAGCACCTATTCACATTTGCTGATATCTGCTGTGAAGTTTGTTGAAGAGAAAGGCAAGCAGACTTTATTACTCTGTTTCTGTACAGATCTGAGCAGACACTCAGGATTAAACAGATAAATGAAAACAATTGTCTTGCAGGGGATCGAAAACACAACAAAACTTACAGCCAAACTCTTCATGGAAGACTTCTGATATTTCACTGCAATGTATCTTTCTAGTTAGAAATTTTTTCCATTAAATCTGTAAAATGCTTTGCTGATTCAAGCAATATTTTTAACTAATGACTCTACTTCTACCACCATAATTTCCATCCCTTTACTTCATCCCTCCTCTTTACTTCAAACCAAATAAACCAAAACATGTCGTTCCAAATGTTAGTTTGCATCTAAGCAAATGTCCTTTCCAAGAAACATGACAATTCTATATCTGTTGCAACCTGTGCCCTAAAACCCAATAACTTTGTTATATTAAAATAGATGGAGATAATGAAGATGGACATAATACTTGGTAATCTGAAGCACTCACAAATCTGACAACTCCATTTTTCAAGTCCCTGCGCTGATTCATCCTGTGTCTGATGAGCAAGCAGGCAAATGGTCGTGTAAAAGTAGATGCCTTCTTAACCCTCCTAAATACTGAATGACTGTGCCATCAGATCTTTGGCATGACATTATAACTTCCGCTTTTATCTTGGACTTAACAATCAGATTACTGCTTGTGTTCTAATGTTTTATGCTATCCTTTAGAAATACTAATGTCTAAACCAAAATCTGATCGTTCTGAAATTACAAAAATTGCTTATAAGGAATGTTTCATTAATTCAAGATTCCATTCATATTAGTAGAACATGCTCTCCTAAAGGCAGGAATTGTCTTTGATTTCTAAATGTGAAGAGGGTAAGATGCTCTCTACTGGAATATATAAGGGTTCCTTGTTACAGGTCAGTATTTTCGTTTACTTAACACAGACTTTCATTGCCAAAAAATGGCTTATTTTAGAAAGACAGGATTTCCAAATAATTTATTATTCCTACATTAGCCATCTTCTGTGTCCCACACTTACAGTTAAGCAAATGGAAAACTAACTGCAAACACTCTACCCTGATTTCTGAAGATAATGGTGTCTTTAGCAACCCTGTGGCCATTAAACAATCCTACTGGCCATAATAAAATCTAGCCAATGCTGGATTCTGAGCCCTGTCAAACAATTACCAAAGCAGGACTAGAAGAAAAAAATGCACTGTTTTCCATTTTTTTGAAACAGAGTGCTAACATTAGGCTTAGCTATATCAAAACCAAAAAACATAACAGATAGCTAATGAAAGGAAAGCATCAATGGGGACTATGAAAGAATTCTATCCCTTGTAAACTTCAATAACAGCATTTAGATATAGACATCGAAGTGACTGTAATACAGTGAATCCAGTGGCAGAGACTGAATGGACAAGAGAGTACACTGAAAACATCCCCAGCTTCCTGTTCTCTGTGAAGCCCAAATCTATCTTACAGCGAGATACTTGGGTAGAGAGCTGTTGGCATTACTCAGGTCTACTCAAATTATTTGGTCTGAAGAATCTTTGGAAAAAATATCATGTAAATATTAGTTCAAATTTGAATATGAATATCAGTTTGACTGCATTTATAACCAGTTATACTTTATTTGACTTTTTTCTCGTCTAAATATATCATTCCATTGAAGCCAAGATGTTCCATAAAAATGTGTCAGATTTAATGATGTTTACAATGGGAATGTTCTAAATATCCTGGTTTGTCAATTTAGCAATTTCCTAATGAGAGAGTGAAACAAAGGATTGGAAAGAGAAATACACACAAACAAAACAAAAAAATTATTTGTTCCCAAAACAGATGTATGCAATTTTATTACATAAAAGTGTTCCAAAGAGTTTTGTTTTATTTTCATGTGGAACAAAAAGACATCTCAAACCATACATATTTTCACATATTGGGAAATGATACATTGCCCTTAGGTTTACTCAAGGTATGACATTTTCTGTTTGCTTCCTGAAAACAATACAGTAGTTGTGTAATAAGTAATACTTACAAAAATATTTTTCAGCTTGAATTCATTAGTAGCTCCAAAAGTAAGTTTCAGTTGACTGTAACTGTTATATCTACAATTTTTTTCATATATTGTGTTGACCTACTAAAATCAGCTCTTCAGTAAAAAGAAGCAGTAATTACAAACATAGCAAACCAGCACCATATATACAGATGACACTGTGGATTATACTCAATTGCTTTTTGAATAATGTGAATTGTTCTGAATGTATTTGTGTGAGGTATTAGTTGTATTGCCTGCAAACATGTTTTAATTTCACAGTAAAATATAAATTCTGAATTTTCCATTGCTGGATGAGAAGATGGAACTGAAAGAATCCATAAGGCTGCCCTATAGCCACAGTTAGGCATTAAATAAATGCAACAGTTATATGATTGCCTTGGTCAGCTCCAGTTTCCTGAAATTCGGGAAGCGTGCTTGCTTTTCCTACCTCTAAGGAATCCAGTGTGAATGGATGTATGCTCTGTGTCCATGGTTCTTAAAAAAACAAATGAACAACAAATAATCACTTCCCAAATCATGGTAATAACTTAGTTTAGGATTAAGTCAAAAGCTAGAATTAAGGTGCATCAGAGGTCAAATGTCACAGAGAACAAATGTCACAGGTTCTTGAAATTATAATTGCAATATGTTGAATAAAACTGCCAGATAATCCATAGAACACAGTGATATTATTCATTACAAATGGAGATGAAAATAACCTCTTAGTGGTTCCTCTAATCAGATTGGGGGAAAACAATCTTCCTAGCTGAAATTTGGCAACTGGTTTTACCTCAAAGCCATGATCATATGTTAACTTTTGGTAATTAACCAGTACTGTACTCAGATTTTCAGCTGAGGCAGGCTAGCATACCTATCTATCCTGAAAATAGGAGCACAAATTCACATCGGTTACTTAATTAATTAATAAAATGTAGATTACGAATTGTCAAAATTCACAACAAACAGGAGGGTCTATAGATTGAGGATTACCCACTGAAGTGATTTACAAATAATTTTAAAGTGTAACAGTAGTAGCAAATTTTGTAGCCTATTTGCAGACAATTGGAGAACAAAAAAAAAAACAACAAAATTTGACACCAATTATTCATTCTGTGTCAATCAATTCACTTTAACTGATACTATACTGGAGACATTTCATGTAAGCTTTTCAAACTGCACTGATGTAAGGCATGCACAGAGCAAAGGAGTAATGGAAGATCATTTGTCAGCCTCATAATTTCTTTTTTTTCTTTCACAATCATGTAGAAATCCTTTGGATTACCCACATTGTTTACAAGGTGATACATTCCTCAACTATAAAATATGTGTGAAGCACAATATCTGCTAAATTTTAGTCAAGGATCGCTTCCTTTCAAAGTGGTCACTGATCCACTGTTAAAATAGCTCATAAAAACCACTGTTCAGGAAAAGACTTATAAGATTCTACTGCTGTTCTATCACATATTTTAGAGTTATTTTCAGAGGAAATCTCAATATTGTCAAATAATTTTTTGATCTAATTACAAATGACTATGAAATCTAGGAATAAAACAGTATTGGTATTATTTGTATTTCTGTAGAATGGAAAGATAATATCCAGGACTGGCCTTTAAAACTATTAATGAGCCCTGGCATTGCGAAAAAGAGATGGATTAGGTAGATGTAATGAGATATGATTAAAGGGTGTAGGCACTGAAGGGTGTTGGAGAAATTCTTTTCAGAGGGAGTATAATTAGTGTCTGATAAAAGAACTTAGTAGATAAGATTTTTGAAGAAGAAAGGTTAAAATAAACACATACCATATGACAAACCTGTTTAATTTTTTTCTTTTGGTTCTTGCATAGTCAATAAACTGTTGAAGTTTTATACAAAAATAACATTTGTTAATACTTGATGAAACCTCACAAGACAATTAAAAGGATTTTAATTGCAAAAGACAGAAAGCAAAGAAAATATCCTATTACATTTCCTTTTTGCATTTCTCTTTTTATTTATGCAACTTAGATAATAACACGCAACCTTTTCCTGAAATTAAACAAACAAATGGACTTCTTAAAAAGCAAGATTTCTAGAAGTTGCTTAGCAACTTTCAAATCACTTTTTGTTAAATTGGAAGCATCTTCTCCTAGTTTAGCGTTTAAAATATGCAGCAGCCTAAAGCAAACCGTCCTAGCCACCATTATACAAGTCCTGGGCAGAGATGCTTCTTTGTCCATTTAGCCAATAGTATTTTGCACACTTGAAAAAAACTCTTAGAATGAGATATCAGGTCTTTAGTTTTCCACTTTTAAGTGTGAACCTTCAACCTGCAACTGGAGTTTGGATTTGGAGTGACAAATCTCAGTGCAATTAGAGCACTCATAGATGCATTGCCGATGAATATATTTGATACTTACAGATCCAGAAGAGAAGTTCACCATGTGAACTGACCATGTGAAACATGAAAACCTGAAATAAAAGCAAATGTTGTCTCCTGCATGTCTGGGATTCCTCAGTGAAGGAGTGCTACCACATCATGGTCTCTGGTCCCTATTTACAAGAACAACAATGGTGAATTCCTCTTTGTTGCCTTGTTCTTAAGACACACTATCTTTTCTACAGTAATACGTTGCAATTCGTTGTTTATTTAGGACTTCACAGAATCATAGAATGGTTTGGGTTCAAAGGGGCCCTAATCTCTTTCAGTTTGAAACCATTCCCCCTTGTTCTGTCACTACATGCTCTTGTAAAAATGCCCTCTCCAGTTTTCTTTTAGGCTCTCTTCAGGTACCAGAAGGCTGAAATTAAGTCACCCTGAACCCTTCTCTTTTCTAGGCTGAAAAAACCAAATTCTCTCAGCCTTTCCTCATAGGAGAGCTGCTCCATCCCTCTAATCATCTTCCTGGCCCTCCTCTGAACTCACTCCTGGAGGTCAATGTCTTTCCTGGACTGGGGACCCCAGAGATGATGCAGTACTCAAGGTGAGGTCTCACCAAAGCAGAGTAGAGGGGCAGAATCACTTCCCTCAACCTTCTCATTCCACTTTAGAAGCTTTGAAATGGTTGGCTTTCTAGGCTGCAACATTCTGCAATACTCTGGACTTTAAGTATTCCAATTGTCCTTTCGTAATCATGCCTTCATGTAGAAAAGCATTGGTAAAGTTCAGCATTGGAAACTCTAGCCTGACACATGGCTTCTGAAATCTCTCTGAAAGCTAATTCAGGCCCATGATCCAGGAGAATCGGTCTCAACATGGCTGGTCCATCACATTCAGTCTCTGAGCAGAGGAACTTTGCAGTAGCAGAGCAGAAAAGCAAAACTACAAGCCTGAGATCAGGCTTGGCATGGAACCCACATGCTGACAGCACTACCTTTATTTATTCAGAGGAGTAAACCAGGATCATCTTCCCCATCCTCAAAAAGTATATCTCTTTTAGGACTGTCACACATCAGGAGCAGCTTTTCTTCCTCTGTCTGTGTACAGGAGTGTCATAGATTCTTATGCCAGGCTTCTTGTTCCACACTGCATGTGTGGAACTCAAGTCCCTCCATTGCATGGAGGGTGGTCCCACTTATGGAAAAATGCACAGTTATACAGAAGATTCTCTAAATCATTGGCCAAGTTATTTAAGTGTACTTCTTAATCAGTACAAAAAACCAGTTCCCACTGGGCACCTAATCTACCCAGAGAATATCTGAAATGCCTACAAGGTGCTGAGTTCAAGTATCTTGCAAAAACTGCCCCAGAAGACTTATTGTTATCAATGAGCAAATAACCAAAACAAATAATAGAATTGGCGAAAAGTTCCCATCCCTAATAAATAAATAAAACCCAAATACATGCATCCTGACTTGAGGATTATTTTTATGAAGATAGGTATGAGCAAAGGGAGCAGTGCTTTTTGTGATATTTCAATACTAGATGAACATCTTAAAAAGAAACAGAATAGATCTTTTGTCTCGTGACTTCAGTAATTTATGCAGTTCCTACCAGTTCATTACTAATTAATTAATTAATTGTGAGATTTTTAGCTCCTCCAAACTTCAAGGAGATTTTCAATAGCAGTGAATGAATTCTAGGTGCCAGAAGGAAGTTTCAAAGTCACTCCCAATCAATAGACCTAAAAGAAGGTTGAAAAACTCCTTTTCTTGGCAGCACTATGTTATTTCTGAAATGTAATGCTAACACTGTAAATAAACATTGTTCAGCATTGTCAACATTGGTTTTGATGCTTCTTTTTCAGCTTCAGCTCCACCAAAGAATCTGAAATATTTGATTTTTTTAAATGAGCATACCAAGGTAGTATATAACTTATGTGTTTGTGAAAGTATCAATTCTAAAAATTTACAGAGGAAGGACGTTAGTTCATCTATTTCCTTTCAATGAAAGGACATTTCTCAGATTACATTATTCTCTGGGGGGTTTTACAAACTTGGCATTGAATGATTAGATCCATGGGGTGTCCAATATTTATGTAAAGAATCTTAAAAATCTTTTCCACCAGTTTCCATCAATCAGGATCATTTCAAGGACATTTAAACCTAGTTTTTTACAGCTTTTTATTGTTAGTCTGTTTCTTCCAGTGATATTTCAGGGTCATCAGGTAAGGAGACAAAGATTTGATGGACTCTGGCAGAACAGGAGCGAAAATGGAAGTGTCAGGAATTCTATTGTGTTGTAGGAAGAGACAATGAGGTAGTTCTTTGGAGGCAATAAGGCAGCTAGGTCTCACACATGCTTACTTGTACACACCTGCTCACACAAGTTCTGATACCCAAGTTTCTTCTTGTAAACACTATTTCATAGTTTCCATAGGGATCATGGTGGAATCATGGTGGACAGTGAAAGTCTGGATATCCTTAGGATCTACATGAAAACAAGGCCACGAGCACTCTTCTGCTTTGCTTGTAAGGGCATGTGTCAAAAAACTCTTAGAGACATTAACAAAGGTGGATTCACATGCTGCAAAACAGACTGATCAGACACCTATAGACCTACACTACTTTCTCTTGTCACCTTTCTGGGTACTGTAAGCTGTGGTCTGATCCATCTTTGGGGTAGGAATCATGTAGGCTGGAACTCAGTAGTACCATTCTGCTCTGCAAAACACTTCTTTCCTTCTTTACTTGCTTTCCTTCACTGCTGTTAGGCTTTCTTTCTTCCTCATTCTATCTTTTTTTCCTTGATAAAGTCTTAATGTTGCTGATGCTGCTGTTCTGCTTGAATCAGGAGCCAAAAAACACGTGACTTTTCTAGCTCTCCACTTTTTTTACAGTTTCTGCACCACTCAGACTGATGGCACAGACTCCAAAGTTACAACTCTGGGCTTTCCATAGATGAATCTTGAAGATGCAATACAAGCACAACACGAAGAGAAAGAAAGGAGTTTGCCTGTAGGTACTCTGAACTTTTCACTGAATTCATTTGAGCTGACAGGAACTGGATGTTATGTTTGAGTGACAGAATTTACCCGAAAAGGAAGTTAGCATAGAGGAGAGGAGCATGAGAAACATTATAAAAATCTTTACTAAAGATGAGAAAATATATCATGTTTGAAAAGAAAACTGTGGAATAAGCCCTGATGGTCATAAATATTTTAGGTGTTCCTGCAGAGAACTGAAACCCATCACTGATTCAATTTTTTTTAACCAGGGAGATTATGACTTATATTTTCTACTGCTTGTGTGTGTGGCTTGGTGTTCCCTAAAACTGTACTATACTGATTCATTATTTTCTTTAAATGTGAACCTAAAGATGCTCTCTTTTGGTGTGTTCTCACTTGCTTTAGGGTTTGTTTTGGTTTGTTTGGTTTTTTGTTTGGGACTTGGGGGGGGGGGTTTGAGGTTTGGGTTTTTTCTGATTACAAAAAAATAGGGACTACTTCTAGGTGAAGTAGTGTTATCCTCCTCCCCTCTCCCCAAAATAAAAAGTGGCTCTTCTGAGTATCAATCTCCTTTAGGAAGGTCTGTTCCTGGAAGATTAGGGACATGTATGAAGGAAGATAGTTGTTAGGGTTTAGATCAAAGTCAGGGATTGGTGAGGGACAGGGGACTGGGGAGAAAAAGAAATCACCAAGCTGATCTCAGAGACTGCAAGGCATCCAGCACCTTCCCTCTTAGGGCAACATGTACCTTTTTCCTGCTACTTTCAAGGAGTTGAAATAACTATTTGAAAAATAAGGAAAATTGCTCTTCACATAAGGCCTAAACAATACTGAGCTGAAGCTTTAGGAAAATATTGGTCCCTTTTTTGCCTCTCAGACAGTCAGAAAATCCTTTGCGTTTTCTGTTTCAAAAAACCCTAAAAATAATGGATAGTTCCTTTCAGAAATTACCAGTAACACCCCATTCTTTCCAGGTTTTCAGAGCTCACAGTAGTGGCTGGGTAGATGAGGCCATCATGAGCCAGAGACATCATCAGCACAGAACACTCTGCTATTTATTTAGACTCTGAAAAAGAGCCTTCTTGCTTATTTTCCTAAAATAATTAAAATGCATCACTTAAGTTCCGATTTGCTAAAAAAAAAAAAAAAAGAAAAAAAGAAAAAAAAAGGCGTGGGAGCATAAATGTTTTGGCTCTGAGCTGACAGTAAATATATCTTCACATCATATTTTTATTTTACCGTTTCCAATGCATCTATCCTTCCTAGGCCCTTCCCCTCCCCCATTAATCTCTGAAGTGTCTGAAAGAGCCCTGCAGCTCACAGCATTCTCTCTCTCCCCTCTTTACGACGGGAGATCAGATGTATTACCTTCCCCTTCTGCACGCCTGACGACGGGATGGAGGAGTGGGTTCAGCCGGGCTGCTGGGGCCCGCGCCCGTGGTTGGCACACGGAGCGCAGCCGAGGGAGCCCCGCTCCGCGGGCGAGCCCCGGGCAGGGCAGCGGCGCCCGGCCCCGCTGTCGGCGCGGAGCTTCCCCGCGGCGGGGCCGGCTCAGGCAGCGGAGCCCGCCGCCGCTGAGCCGGAGCTGGAGCTTACCCCTGTCTGTGCGGGCGTCGGGCGCCGTTCGGGGCTTTGGTGCTGCTTTGTTGATGGGTTTTTAACCCGCAAAACAGGTCGGGGGTGGCGTTACCCCCAAATTCCTCCACTGCTGACTGCCTACCCCGGGAAAGGAGTTTCTTGGATTAAACTAGGGGAAAATATAAATATAGGTTTGTTTCAATCTTTATTCCCCTCGAAAGCTGAGAAATGTCTGTTATTTGCAGGCTGCGCAGGGAAGCCAGCTCGATATTAATTTAAGAAGGGTAACTCCAGCACTGCTGGTGCTGTTCATTTGCAATTCCTACACACTGGCTATTATGTGCAGGGAACTAATCCTGCCTTGCCTTGAAAATAGAGCTTTCACTTAGCTCGCTGCGCTCCTCAGATTTCCTTTATAAGAGAGACGTTGTTTTGCTGGGATTTTATTATTTTTAATAACATTACATAGGTATTTGAATTCTCCCAATAAGTGTGTACTGCTTTTTTTGCTGTTGTTTTTTCTTTCTGGCTTTTTCTCTCATGAGCCTTTGGGCTCCTGCCGTGCTCGCGTTGTTGCCGTGGGACGGGATAGCTGGCAGCACCCATGTTTCGTTCCTCCTCCCCGTTGTAGCTGTCGGCGGTGAAAACCAGCCCATAGGCACTGCATAATGGCCAGCCCTCTCACACTCTGGATCGGTGTCCGGCCACGGAGCACCGCCGAGGCTTAATTGCATGCATCTGCTGGCATTTACTGAAAGGGCGAGCGATATGGGCCATGCTACCCACCAGGGAATCCGTGCCTGAGAGAGCTGTCTCCTCGTAAGCAGGCACTAAGTCCGGCAAAAATCAGGCAGGCTGGTCTCCGGCCGCTAAACTCAAAGTCCTGAAATCCTGAACCCGCTGACATGAAGCGAGCCCTTGCCTCTGCGACCCCTTGCAAGCCAAGGCTGGCCCCTCCGAGGAAAGAAAACCCAGAGGCCAGTGTAACAGACCCCGGCCCACCCAGCCACATTTTCCCAGAGCACCGAGAGCACCCGAAGGTAGGCAGCGACTCAGCAGTCCCGGACCGGGCCAGATCTCATTTAGACCGGGCCTGAGGGGCTGGAGCATCTGATGGTCGCTAGTAAGACGCGTTTAAAGCGTTTATTGGCATTATGGCAATACAGTGCACGGTCAAAAACAATTCAAGAAGTTACACACCACAGCCTTTCCCACCAAACCCGAGGAAGAAGCTCCAGTTCTGCACGAAATTACTCCAGGAATGAAATAATGCTTGCAATTTTAGTAGGATTTTAGTTTATGTAGCAATGTCTCTCCGACTTCGCAACCGCCTTTCCCATCCTATCCCCTGCCCCGGGGCAGAATTGTTCCCTACGATGAGTCGGCGATTATCGAAGAGCCTGACTTAACCTCGAACACCTGCCTGGAAGATTTTGGGACCGATTATTTTGTAAAGTACTGTCCCTCGAGTCGGCCAGAATCCAGATTTCACAGCCGCATCTCGGAGCGCTCCGATGGCGCCTCTGCCTCTCGTCAGGGCTCTAGCCCGTTTGACAAACGCAGCTTCTCCTTCTCCCGAGGAGACGATGAACTCACGCTAACACTACAGCCACTAACTTCTCCGATCTCACTCCCAGTCCTCACTGACCCGCTCCCCAGTATCCTCCATCTCTCACCCCGCCTTCACCCTCCCCCCCCCCCCCCCCGCCCCCCATTTTTCTTTTTGGTTCTAGCGAACAAAACCAGGCATTTGATGCCAGCACACTGTCCTGAGCTGCTTGTGCATCATGACTTCGCAGACCTCATTCATCACGGATCCTTCTCCCGGACAGTTCCCACTTTGGCTGTCAGGCTTTTCTCGTCACGTCACCTTCTTCCTCCACAGATACCTAATCAGGGAGAGAGCACATCCCAGGCACATCCAAGGCAGAAAAGTCCGCCCACCCCCACCTTCCCGTGCTCCCTGCGACCGCCCTTCAGGCCCCATGGCTTGGGTTTCCCGGGGCTCAAGAAATACAGGAATAGAGAAAAGGGCTCAGCTCTGCAGAACCTGGTGCTAAAGCAGCTTCCCCGGGTCCCAAGTTAAGGGCACTGATTCAGTGACGAATTTCCCCAAGTATGACACGACAGCACCAAAAAACTTTCTGACTGGGCTGTTCACATCAGTTCCTGCCAAAAAACTTTCAATTCTGGAGAACGATGCTGCTGAGATAGCTAACGGCATCTGAAGCTTAGGAAATGCTGAAGGCCTGGTTAGCAGAGAGAGGAAAAAGCAGGCATTGGGGAGAGTTGTTCAAGAGCTCCTAATAAAGTCCCACTAAATCACTATTTTTCTCAGAAGAAAGGTAAAGATATGAGGGCATCTATTCAACCCTTTTATTAGTATTTTTTTTAAAGAATGAAAGAAGGTACAGTCTTTAAGAGATTGCTCATGACTTAAGTGATGACTCATCACACGGTTAGTAGCTTTTCAACTATCGGCTACCACGAGATGTCCATTAAAACATTAAAACAAAACAAAACAAACACACAAACAAACAAACAAACAAACAAAACACCACCAAAGCAAAACCAACTAAAAAAAAGGAGCTGCGGGCCCAAACTCCCATGAGTCACCGTGTTTAATAACTAACTAGGTTCAACTCTGCGTGTCTACGTGTGTTTGTATTTTCACTGTCAAAGAATAAGCGTGTATGTTCTTCACATGTTAGATTTGCAATTTCGTGTTCATTTCGACATTCCCTAACGACCCATCCCACAGAGGTGTCTAAAAGCACCTACAGATTATCTCCTATCTCTCTACTACTCTAATGTGACACACCTACTTACATTTTAGGGGTAAATAATTTGAGAGAGATTTACAGTTCAACCCTCTCAGCAGACAGGAGGAGAGGTTTGCGTGGAATATAAATTCAAGAATGTAATTCTTTCTCAAACAAATAATCTGTTCCCTTTCAAATATAATTAATGTTTTGATAGTGCATTTCTTGTGAGAGAGAGATACAAAAACAGAGGCAACCTCTTGGATCTCTGTTTGTATATCTTCAACAGGAATTTACAGTACCTATCTTGTGAATGTGACAGATAGAGTGTTTTAAACATTTAGAATTCTATTTATTAGAACTAGAGCAGGAAGCTGATAGGTCTTTACTATCCACCGTGCCCATTTTATGCACGGTTTTGTTGCAAAGGAAATTGCAGTTGCAGGAGGAGGGCATTAGTCTTTCAGGGGGATGAGAAATGTTCGCTAGCTCTCAGGGTGCAGACTTCTGTCCTGTTGTGCTCAGAAGGCATATGTCCTTGTGCTTTGTCTTTCATTCTCCTCTCTCTTTCCTCCGCGGGATTGAACCTATGTCCCTTTTCTTCTCACGTAGGGAGTTAAAGAAAACAGTGGGCGTATTTTGGTTTTGAGTCTCCAGCGTTCACACTGGTCCGGGCAACGATGTGTTTCAAGTCATATAGTCTAAACAAAACCATTTTTGAAAATGCCCAGAACATTCGTCAGATGCTTTTAAAATACTGTTATATGATCACATGGTTCATTAGCTATAGATCTGCTACCTAATCCAGCGGGGGTGAGTTGTCTTTTTTTCCCTTCTTCCCCTCTCTCCCTCTCTTTACTTGTTTCTCTCTTTGCTTGCTATCACCGGTCTCAGAGGAAGGTATACAAAGACAATTCTGCCACGCTTGGGAACACAAAATTCACTGATATCTGTTCTCAATGCCTATATAATTTCTAAAGCGCAACACAAAACCGTCTTTGTGAGGAAAAAAAACCCAAAGGCAAGCAACCAACCAATCAACAAAAAAACCCAAAAAAACCAAAACCAAAACCAAAACAAAAAACAAAACCCCAAAAAAACCTCCAAACCAAAACCCAAAAACCCATCAAAAAAATCAAAACCAGAACAAAACAAAACAAAAAACCAAACCCAAACACCCAACCCCAAACCAAACCCAGAAACGATCTTTTAACTCAAAATGCTATGAACACTGGAAATCAGTTTGAGACCAAAGCCATATGGACACTCCTATCTAGTCCATGAATGGCCAGATTCGACTTCCACAAGTATGAAAAGTATATTTCACGTTCATGCCACTGCATTGGGTTCCCATTATGTCTCTAGCCTAATAATACATCTTGCCATACAGTTCATTTTCCAATGTCATATTATTTTTGAAAAATCGGGTATTAATCAGAAGAGCGGAGAAACTTTTAAAAGCCTTGGTTTCCAGCTGGGGTTGCCTTGCCTCACCTCACCTTGCTCAAGCCGGTATTTTCAAAGAAAGGGAGGACACATCTGAAAATGACTCTTCATAGAAAGTGCCAGACCTGCAGTCGGTCTGAAAGTCTTTAGCAACAATAAACATTAGGAATATGCGTCATTACTAACCTTGAAAAAATAATCAATGGACTTAGAAGAGTGGTGTTTGCGTTTATAAAACAGTGCAAGGAAGGCCCTCTAGTTGTACAGGAAACAGACCTGGCTATTCCGATGTCAGGCTTTAAAAAAAAAACCCAAAAAACCCTCCATTTTTTTTTCGAATTTATAATCTCTAGATAGATTGTTACAGACCCATAGGATGTTACCTCCCTACACAGGGTTAGTATAACTTAGATTTGGAGTATACAATATTGTAATTTTAAATTTTATTGTATGTATTGTCAGGATTTACCTTTTCTAGAAACTCCTAAAATGTCTTGTAAACACCTGAACACTATGACAGAGATAACTTTAGTTCAATACAAAGTTACCAACCTCAGTCATTGAGATCCAATTAATTCGATGTTTGCCTCCAGTGATCTGTGAAAAAAAAAAAAAAAAACATACGGAGAGGGAGGCGACGGACACACAAAAAAGGAAAATATTTACCGCATTGATCTGATAATATCTAAGAAAATGTCAAATACACACTTTTTAACTATCGTCTTTTAAAATGGCAAAAAATAGTAAAAATAGCTTTGGTACCTCTGATATGCAACTGGTCTTTTTTCGCCAAAGGCTAACATTAGGGACGATCGCACTTACGTTCAGAAAATATTGTTATTTTTCTTAATGGGGAAAATTGGACTCCCGCGACTTAGATCTGTGGTTTTTAGAACTGGGATGGAAATTGGACTGACACCACTTTGCACTTTAACAATCGGATTTCGTCAGGGTACAAGTTGTTTGTTTAACCCGACAGCTCCGTGCACCCCGTCGCACGCTTTTACACACTCATTAAAACGATTATTCACGACCTGTCGAGTGTTTTCTCGTTCATTCACAGGAAAGACTTAGAGCTCTAAGATTCAAGAGCATACGGTCAGCTATACCACTGGCCGAGGGGAGAGATTACTTATCTCTGTGATCATCTGATGCGAGGCTGTCTTATCTCTACAGGTTGTAAAGCAGCAGTTCCTGGACGTAAAAGGAGGGAAAAAAAATCCTCCCCCCTCCCCAACAAAACTTGCCGAAAGCAAAAGCCGAGGAAGATAAGTGAAGAAGGTCTCAACACTTGCTCAGCACGGCGCGGGTCCTGTTCCGCTTCCCAGCCCGTGGCTCGGGCTCCCGCCGCGCCGCTCCGCGGGCAAGCGGCGGGCAGGGCGGCGGGGGCTGCGCCCCGCGGGGCAGCGCGGCCGGCGTGGGCCCTGCGGAGGCGGCCTTGCCTCCCTGCACCTGCCTCTCACACCGGCCCCCGCCAGCTAGCCCTGATCCCGAGCTCGCTCCCCGCCGCCGAGGTGCCTGGGTCGGCACAGTCGAAGCGGAGCGGGGAAGATACGGATAAAGCAGAGCCCTCCCTGGAACGGCTGCGAAAGAAAATGCGGGTGTCGGCTGGAAAAGCGTGTTAAAAAAAAACCAGATCAAAATGTCAGCCTTCTGGGGTCCTGAGAGGAGATGGCTGGAAAATAGGCCTTTTAGCAGAGATGCTGGGGAGATTCCTTTTGGACCTATTAAATCATTAAGCAAAAAAAGCAAGACGAAATACCGCCTGCTTTGAGCACTCTGATAGTTGGATGCTGATCCTTCCGTTTTGTTTGGTTTGGTTTGGTAGGCTTTTTTTCCTTCAATATATCGATTCCTGATTTCGATATTCAGATTACCTCCAATCCTTACATTCCATCTATGAGGAAACCCCAGGGGCCACTCTGTTGCTGGGAAGGTGTTTTACACTTACAAAGGAAGCCAAGGGCCCGGAAGGCGAAGCACACATCAACTCCTGTTCAGCTTCTGCGGATCCAGAAACCCATTTTTCATTTGGAAAATATCTAAACATAATGCCCCTTTATTTAAATGAACCGACCCCGAATGCAACAAGGGATTTTAATCTGAAACGGTTTCCTAATTGCTCGAAAGGCAAGCACGTATAAGTAATTTGTTAAACTTATTGGATTGCAATAATCCACTATCAGGTTAGCTAAGAATGGATCTGTCAAGTGTGTTTCCTAGTCTAAGCTCTTTCTTTCAAACCAATCTGGTATAATAATTAGCAGACAAAGAACCCGAAATATGTAAGCAAATACCTAAAGATCTGCATAAATACACATACTAATCAATAGCAAGGTACTCAACACTTGTCTTATTGATGAAGAGACAATCGATTTTGCTGTTCCAACCTGCAATCAGAGATCTGTATTTAATTATTAGTACTTTTACCTTCGCTGATTTAGTAATAAAAATAGAGGTAATATGTCCTACCCTTCCACCTAAATGCAAATGACAGTGATGACATAACTAAAGGCAACTTACGCTTCCCAGCAAAACAAACAACTTTGCTCAAACAGAATAAACAAGCAAGCAAGAAAAGAGCTGCCTTTTCTTATGAGGGCTAGATGACACCTTCACAGTCAGAAAAGATCGGACAAATATATACATGCATATACACACACGTGTGTACACGTGTATATGTATAGCAATAGAAAGATAAATATAGAGGGAAAAGTTCATTGATAAAGCAACAATGCCATTTTTATTTGCAGAATTCTCATCTGTTTTCTCATAAACCCATATGAGTATGTGTATACTATATGCTAATCAAAATACCCTTGCCATTTTGTACCACTGTGAATGTGGTACAAAACCTAGACTGCATTTAGAGTCCTCTAGATGCGCTCGCCATCAGAAGTGCGGCTCAGAAGTCTAAAAAGAGATTTACTTATCACCAGCATATTGTGAAGTTGCCTATGAGCCATAGCATTAAATATATAAATGTATATGTGATGTGCTTAACCATACCCCACCATAGACCTCTGTAATAATCTGTCCCAGCTTCGTTTTGTTCGGGGTCTAGTGAAAAGTCTAATCGCAGCCATCATCCCCATTAGAAAATATACTGGTGTGGGGGTGAAGGAGCGTTTGGGCCTGCAAGGGGAATAAAAAGATGTGAAACGCAACTTACAACATCACCAAGATTTTTGATTCAAAAGAACAGTTTGGTAACCAGTGAATATTACCTGCATTTAATTTATGAAATTATTGCTTCCTTTTGGGGCATGCCACTCTTCACAATGAGCTTGTGCATCATTTTTTATGAGAATACAACTTTTTTGTTGTTGTTCTTTTTGTTTGGCTTTTTTTTTTTTTTTTTTCCTGGTCGTGTTCTAAGACTGAGAAAGGGTTCCTCTTTTTCCTCTATAGCCAGGCTTCGATCAGATTTTTTGGCAGGTATTTGTCTCCTCTTGGATATGATTAATTTAGCAGGCTAGTTAATATTAAATAGTTGAGATAATTTCTGAGTAAAAGCAAGCAAGGTGGGGGCATGGGGTCGAGAGGCGACAGAGAGGGGTTCTCTTTCTTCCACTAACCAACAGTGCAGGGCAAACGCTTAGCTTGGAGGGCCTCCAAGTTTATGGGGAGCTCGGCGAGGTCTCCCCCGCCGGCGGGCCGCTGCAAACCCTGTTCCTCCGCCACCGTCACGGGAGAGCTGCCGGGAGCGCCCTGAAGGGGAAGAGCTCCTTTCACGTGTTTCTACTTTCCTGTAAAAGATGCCCCTGCGAAATCATTTGTAAAGAGCTCTGAATTCCCCACTGAGGAAATAAAAATCAACCCAAGAGAGCCCAGGCTTCGTGTCGCCTTTGTAGTTCGAAATTCAGGCTCCCTGGTCAGGCAGCTCCGGGCGAGGAGAGGTTTCACCTCTCGGGCTTAGGTTAAGCAGTTCTTTGCAGCTAGCTTTACAGGGATGCTTTACTCACCTTAGGGTAGGGTGACAATGGCAGGCTTTTCTCAGACTCCCTCCCGTTTAGTCTTTCTTCTCAAATCACGGATAACCCCAAATACACTTGGAGGACTCCCTAGAGATAATTCTTTGAAATGGACTTTGCATTCATTTCCCCGATTGAGAGCAGCAAATCCGCTCGCTTTGAGTCTAATTCGCTAGCCTGATACTGTATTCTGTTACAAGGTATTGAAGGGGAGGGAGGAGGGGAGGTTGCTAGTTGTTGCTTTGGTTATTTGTTTATTTTGGCAGTTTAATTATTTTTTTATTTTTGTTTTTCGAGTTTTCGCTGGTTTGTTTTGCTCCAGCGGAGCGAGAGGTGAGTTTAGCAATCCCTTTCCCGGATCGGAGCATCCTGGACTAGTTCTTGGGAAGAGGTCTTTAAACTCCTTTCCCTAGGGCAACATCTGTCTTGGCAGCTAGAAGAACGCAACGCTAAGTCTGTATGGAGAAGGACACTTCAGATCTTTCCTCCTTTCTGAGGG
>NW_028120197.1:0-19215 GCF_965178545.1 Coloeus monedula
AGTAGCCGCAGGTGGAACTTTCTGTTTACAAGGGCTAACGTGAATCCGCAAAGAAGCGAGGGACAGCCACGCTTCCTCTTGCAGCCCGTGCCGTGTGCACAGCAGCTCGGTGCTCTGCGCCTTCATTCTTATGCTCTTCTTACCGTGTCGTGCTTTCATTCTGCCGGAGTCGAACCATCGTCTACTTGGCGCACAGAGCACCCTGCCGGCAGCGAAGTGCTGCAGCCGACTGCTTCTGCCGAAGCACGCCTGGGCTAGGCACTTTCCCTCGCAGCGACATACACCAGCATACTCGGTCTTTTTTCTCGTCCAAATGTCAAGGGAAAGAGTCTCAGCTCTGTCTGGCACAGAGAACACTTTTAGGTCAACAAGCTTCCCCGGAGCTTAGCCTCGTCGCGTGCAAACCTGTATTTGCAGCACATCCTAGTGCTAGCCCTCTTTCCTTTACAGCCTGCACAGCGCGCAGTGCACAGATCGCGGTGCTCTCTGCACATGCCTTCCCACTTGCCAGTACCACCGCCAAGCTTACAGCCTTGCAGGGAGCCAAGAGGCCGATAGGCGTGTCGCCCAGAAGAACGTGCCAGGACGAAAAGATGCTCTTCCTTTCTCCTGCTCCTTGCCCGAATTGCGGTGCTGTGCTGAAAGTCTTGCGCAGCGAAAAGCTACTGCAAGCAAGTGTTTCTCTCCTGACGCAGTTCGCTGAGCGAGAGCTCCACGGACAGCTTGGACTCGGTGAAACAGCAAGAAAATGCTTGTAGTACGTCGAGCTGACGGGAAATCCCTGCACAGCACACTGTGGCTGCGTGCAGTACTCACGCTGAAGAGCGGCAAAGCTCCAAGCCATGGCTGGGCTTCACTTCTGTCCAGAGCACAGAAGGCGAAGAAGCAAGCAGCTGGGCACCGGGCTCGTGTAGTCCGGGGAGCGAATCTCACATGTCCAGCCAAGAGCTGCTTCACAAGCACATTCAGCTGAGAATGCTCTGGCTGCTTCCGAAAGGAAGGCGCAGCCCTTGCACTCCTGGACACAAGCTGGCCAGAAGCAGGTTCTTAAACCTTCCGTGCTGTAGCATGTGCATGCAGCTGGAGCACAGGCAGAAGGACGCGTCCAGAAAGAAGGCGTTCTTCAAGTACCCCCCCTCCTCCAGGCAGCCTTGAAACTGAGCACAACACACTGCGCCTCGGCAGCTTCCTTCTCCCATAGACAGACCGTCCCCTTCTTCACTCTCGCAGCTCCCTTGCCCACTTGCAGCAGCTGCTAGCAAAGAAAAAGGCTCCAGCAGTCAAAGCCTCTGCTGGGCTGCACTTTCATTTCCCCTTGCCTCACGTCAAAGCAGCAGCAACTCTCCGCTGCACTCTGTATTTCCAGTCTCCGCTGCATCTACCACTGTCATCTCGGCATCTCCAAGCATAAAGCTGGGCACAATTCTTTCCAGGGAAAGCTGGAAGAGAAATGGGTAGCAGCGCAAGTAGCCGCAGGTGGAACTTTCTGTTTACAAGGGCTAACGTGAATCCGCAAAGAAGCGAGGGACAGCCACGCTTCCTCTTGCAGCCCGTGCCGTGTGCACAGCAGCTCGGTGCTCTGCGCCTTCATTCTTATGCTCTTCTTACCGTGTCGTGCTTTCATTCTGCCGGAGTCGAACCATCGTCTACTTGGCGCACAGAGCACCCTGCCGGCAGCGAAGTGCTGCAGCCGACTGCTTCTGCCGAAGCACGCCTGGGCTAGGCACTTTCCCTCGCAGCGACATACACCAGCATACTCGGTCTTTTTTCTCGTCCAAATGTCAAGGGAAAGAGTCTCAGCTCTGTCTGGCACAGAGAACACTTTTAGGTCAACAAGCTTCCCCGGAGCTTAGCCTCGTCGCGTGCAAACCTGTATTTGCAGCACATCCTAGTGCTAGCCCTCTTTCCTTTACAGCCTGCACAGCGCGCAGTGCACAGATCGCGGTGCTCTCTGCACCTGCCTTCCCACTTGCCAGTACCACCGCCAAGCTTACAGCCTTGCAGGGAGCCAAGAGGCCGATAGGCGTGTCGCCCAGAAGAACGTGCCAGGACGAAAAGATGCTCTTCCTTTCTCCTGCTCCTTGCCCGAATTGCGGTGCTGTGCTGAAAGTCTTGCGCAGCGAAAAGCTACTGCAAGCAAGTGTTTCTCTCCTGACGCAGTTCGCTGAGCGAGAGCTCCACGGACAGCTTGGACTCGGTGAAACAGCAAGAAAATGCTTGTAGTACGTCGAGCTGACGGGAAATCCCTGCACAGCACACTGTGGCTGCGTGCAGTACTCACGCTGAAGAGCGGCAAAGCTCCAAGCCATGGCTGGGCTTCACTTCTGTCCAGAGCACAGAAGGCGAAGAAGCAAGCAGCTGGGCACCGGGCTCGTGTAGTCCGGGGAGCGAATCTCACATGTCCAGCCAAGAGCTGCTTCACAAGCACATTCAGCTGAGAATGCTCTGGCTGCTTCCGAAAGGAAGGCGCAGCCCTTGCACTCCTGGACACAAGCTGGCCAGAAGCAGGTTCTTAAACCTTCCGTGCTACAGAGTGCATGCAGCTGGAGCACAGGCAGAAGGACGCGTCCAGAAAGAAGGCGTTCTTCAAGTACCCCCCCTCCTCCAGGCAGCCTTGAAACTGAGCACAACACACTGCGCCTCGGCAGCTTCCTTCTCCCATAGACCGACCGTCCCCTTCTTCACTCTCGCAGCTCCCTTGCCCACTTGCAGCAGCTGCTAGCAAAGAAAAAGGCTCCAGCAGTCAAAGCCTCTGCTGGGCTGCACTTTCATTTCCCCTTGCCTCACGTCAAAGCAGCAGCAACTCTCCGCTGCACTCTGTATTTCCAGTCCCCGCTGCATCTACCACTGTCATCTCGGCATCTCCAAGCATAAAGCTGGGCACAATTCTTTCCAGGGAAAGCTGGAAGAGAAATGGGTAGCAGCGCAAGTAGCCGCAGGTGGAACTTTCTGTTTACAAGGGCTAACGTGAATCCGCAAAGAAGCGAGGGACAGCCACGCTTCCTCTTGCAGCCCGTGCCGTGTGCACAGCAGCTCGGTGCTCTGTGCCTTCGTTGTGCCGGAGTCGAAGCGGTGTCTACTTGTCGCCCAGAGAGCGCGGTGCCGGCAGAGAAATGCTCCAGGCTGCTGCCTCTGCCCAAACACGCCTGGGCTCTGCACTTTCTCTCTCAGCGCTAGGGAGCAGCACATTCGCTCTGCCTTGCAGCCTGAATCTGAAGGGAAAGCTTCTCAGCTAAGTCTCGCCCAGAGAACAGTTGTAGGTCAACGAGCTTCCCCGGAGCTTACCCTCGACGCGTGCAAACCTGTATTTGCAGCACATCCTAGTGCTAGCCCTCTTTCCTTTACAGCCTGCACAGCGCGCAGTGCACAGATCGCGGTGCTCTCTGCACCTGCCTTCCCACTTGCCAGTACCACCGCCAAGCTTACAGCCTTGCAGGGAGCCAAGAGGCCGATAGGCGTGTCGCCCAGAAGAACGTGCCAGGACGAAAAGATGCTCTTCCTTTCTCCTGCTCCTTGCCCGAATTGCGGTGCTGTGCTGAAAGTCTTGCGCAGCGAAAAGCTACTGCAGCAAGTGTTTTCTCTCCTGACGCAGTTCGCTGAGCGAGAGCTCCACGGACAGCTTGGACTCGGTGAAACAGCAAGAAAATGCTTGTAGTACGTCGAGCTGAAGGGAAATCCCTGCACAGCACACTGTGGCTGCGTGCAGTACTCACGCTGAAGAGCGGCAAAGCTCCAAGCCATGGCTGGGCTTCACTTCTGTCCAGAGCACAGAAGGCGAAGAAGCAAGCAGCTGGGCACCGGGCTCGTGTAGTCCGGGGAGCGAATCTCACATGTCCAGCCAAGAGCTGCTTCACAAGCACATTCAGCTGAGAATGCTCTGGCTGCTTCCGAAAGGAAGGCGCAGCCCTTGCACTCCTGGACACAAGCTGGCCAGAAGCAGGTTCTTAAACCTTCCGTGCTACAGAGTGCATGCAGCTGGAGCACAGGCAGAAGGACGCGTCCAGAAAGAAGGCGTTCTTCAAGTACCCCCCCTCCTCCAGGCAGCCTTGAAACTGAGCACAACACACTGCGCCTCGGCAGCTTCCTTCTCCCATAGACCGACCGTCCCCTTCTTCACTCTCGCAGCTCCCTTGCCCACTTGCAGCAGCTGCTGCCAAAGAAAAAGGCTCCAGCAGTCAAAGCCTCTGCTGGGCTGCACTTTCATTTCCCCTTGCCTCACGTCAAAGCAGCAGCAACTCTCCGCTGCACTCTGTATTTCCAGTCTCCGCTGCATCTACCACTGTCATCTCGGCATCTCCAAGCATAAAGCTGGGCACAATTCTTTCCAGGGAAAGCTGGAAGAGAAATGGGTAGCAGCGCAAGTAGCCGCAGGTGGAACTTTCTGTTTACAAGGGCTAACGTGAATCCGCAAAGAAGCGAGGGACAGCCACGCTTCCTCTTGCAGCCCGTGCCGTGTGCACAGCAGCTCGGTGCTCTGCGCCTTCATTCTTATGCTCTTCTTACCGTGTCGTGCTTTCATTCTGCCGGAGTCGAACCATCGTCTACTTGGCGCACAGAGCACCCTGCCGGCAGCGAAGTGCTGCAGCCGACTGCTTCTGCCGAAGCACGCCTGGGCTAGGCACTTTCCCTCGCAGCGACATACACCAGCATACTCGGTCTTTTTTCTCGTCCAAATGTCAAGGGAAAGAGTCTCAGCTCTGTCTGGCACAGAGAACACTTTTAGGTCAACAAGCTTCCCCGGAGCTTAGCCTCGTCGCGTGCAAACCTGTATTTGCAGCACATCCTAGTGCTAGCCCTCTTTCCTTTACAGCCTGCACAGCGCGCAGTGCACAGATCGCGGTGCTCTCTGCACATGCCTTCCCACTTGCCAGTACCACCGCCAAGCTTACAGCCTTGCAGGGAGCCAAGAGGCCGATAGGCGTGTCGCCCAGAAGAACGTGCCAGGACGAAAAGATGCTCTTCCTTTCTCCTGCTCCTTGCCCGAATTGCGGTGCTGTGCTGAAAGTCTTGCGCAGCGAAAAGCTACTGCAGCAAGTGTTTTCTCTCCTGACGCAGTTCGCTGAGCGAGAGCTCCACGGACAGCTTGGACTCGGTGAAACAGCAAGAAAATGCTTGTAGTACGTCGAGCTGAAGGGAAATCCCTGCACAGCACACTGTGGCTGCGTGCAGTACTCACGCTGAAGAGCGGCAAAGCTCCAAGCCATGGCTGGGCTTCACTTCTGTCCAGAGCACAGAAGGCGAAGAAGCAAGCAGCTGGGCACCGGGCTCGTGTAGTCCGGGGAGCGAATCTCACATGTCCAGCCAAGAGCTGCTTCACAAGCACATTCAGCTGAGAAGGCTCTGGCTGCTTCAGGAAGGAAGGCGCAGCCCGTGCACTCCTGGACACAAGCTGGCCAGAAGCAGGTTCTTAAACCTTCCGTGCTACAGAGTGCATGCAGCTGGAGCACAGGCAGAAGGACGCGTCCAGAAAGAAGGCGTTCTTCAAGTACCCCCCCTCCTCCAGGCAGCCTTGAAACTGAGCACAACACACTGCGCCTCGGCAGCTTCCTTCTCCCATAGACAGACCGTCCCCTTCTTCACTCTCGCAGCTCCCTTGCCCACTTGCAGCAGCTGCTAGCAAAGAAAAAGGCTCCAGCAGTCAAAGCCTCTGCTGGGCTGCACTTTCATTTCCCCTTGCCTCACGTCAAAGCAGCAGCAACTCTCCGCTGCACTCTGTATTTCCAGTCCCCGCTGCATCTACCACTGTCATCTCGGCATCTCCAAGCATAAAGCTGGGCACAATGCTTTCCAGGGAAAGCTGGAAGAGAAATGGGTAGCAGCACAAGTAGCTGCAAGTGGAACTTTCTGTTTACAAGGGCTAACGTGAATCCGCAAAGAAGCGAGGGACAGCCACGCTTCCTCTTGCAGCCCGTGCCGTGTGCACAGCAGCTCGGTGCTCTGCGCCTTCATTCTTATGCTCTTCTTACCGTGTCGTGCTTTCATTCTGCCGGAGTCGAACCATCGTCTACTTGGCGCACAGAGCACCCTGCCGGCAGCGAAGTGCTGCAGCCGACTGCTTCTGCCGAAGCACGCCTGGGCTAGGCACTTTCCCTCGCAGCGACATACACCAGCATACTCGGTCTTTTTTCTCGTCCAAATGTCAAGGGAAAGAGTCTCAGCTCTGTCTGGCACAGAGAACACTTTTAGGTCAACAAGCTTCCCCGGAGCTTAGCCTCGTCGCGTGCAAACCTGTATTTGCAGCACATCCTAGTGCTAGCCCTCTTTCCTTTACAGCCTGCACAGCGCGCAGTGCACAGATCGCGGTGCTCTCTGCACATGCCTTCCCACTTGCCAGTACCACCGCCAAGCTTACAGCCTTGCAGGGAGCCAAGAGGCCGATAGGCGTGTCGCCCAGAAGAACGTGCCAGGACGAAAAGATGCTCTTCCTTTCTCCTGCTCCTTGCCCGAATTGCGGTGCTGTGCTGAAAGTCTTGCGCAGCGAAAAGCTACTGCAGCAAGTGTTTTCTCTCCTGACGCAGTTCGCTGAGCGAGAGCTCCACGGACAGCTTGGACTCGGTGAAACAGCAAGAAAATGCTTGTAGTACGTCGAGCTGAAGGGAAATCCCTGCACAGCACACTGTGGCTGCGTGCAGTACTCACGCTGAAGAGCGGCAAAGCTCCAAGCCATGGCTGGGCTTCACTTCTGTCCAGAGCACAGAAGGCGAAGAAGCAAGCAGCTGGGCACCGGGCTCGTGTAGTCCGGGGAGCGAATCTCACATGTCCAGCCAAGAGCTGCTTCACAAGCACATTCAGCTGAGAATGCTCTGGCTGCTTCCGAAAGGAAGGCGCAGCCCTTGCACTCCTGGACACAAGCTGGCCAGAAGCAGGTTCTTAAACCTTCCGTGCTACAGAGTGCATGCAGCTGGAGCACAGGCAGAAGGACGCGTCCAGAAAGAAGGCGTTCTTCAAGTACCCCCCCTCCTCCAGGCAGCCTTGAAACTGAGCACAACACACTGCGCCTCGGCAGCTTCCTTCTCCCATAGACCGACCGTCCCCTTCTTCACTCTCGCAGCTCCCTTGCCCACTTGCAGCAGCTGCTGCCAAAGAAAAAGGCTCCAGCAGTCAAAGCCTCTGCTGGGCTGCACTTTCATTTCCCCTTGCCTCACGTCAAAGCAGCAGCAACTCTCCGCTGCACTCTGTATTTCCAGTCTCCGCTGCATCTACCACTGTCATCTCGGCATCTCCAAGCATAAAGCTGGGCACAATTCTTTCCAGGGAAAGCTGGAAGAGAAATGGGTAGCAGCGCAAGTAGCCGCAGGTGGAACTTTCTGTTTACAAGGGCTAACGTGAATCCGCAAAGAAGCGAGGGACAGCCACGCTTCCTCTTGCAGCCCGTGCCGTGTGCACAGCAGCTCGGTGCTCTGCGCCTTCATTCTTATGCTCTTCTTACCGTGTCGTGCTTTCATTCTGCCGGAGTCGAACCATCGTCTACTTGGCGCACAGAGCACCCTGCCGGCAGCGAAGTGCTGCAGCCGACTGCTTCTGCCGAAGCACGCCTGGGCTAGGCACTTTCCCTCGCAGCGACATACACCAGCATACTCGGTCTTTTTTCTCGTCCAAATGTCAAGGGAAAGAGTCTCAGCTCTGTCTGGCACAGAGAACACTTTTAGGTCAACAAGCTTCCCCGGAGCTTAGCCTCGTCGCGTGCAAACCTGTATTTGCAGCACATCCTAGTGCTAGCCCTCTTTCCTTTACAGCCTGCACAGCGCGCAGTGCACAGATCGCGGTGCTCTCTGCACATGCCTTCCCACTTGCCAGTACCACCGCCAAGCTTACAGCCTTGCAGGGAGCCAAGAGGCCGATAGGCGTGTCGCCCAGAAGAACGTGCCAGGACGAAAAGATGCTCTTCCTTTCTCCTGCTCCTTGCCCGAATTGCGGTGCTGTGCTGAAAGTCTTGCGCAGCGAAAAGCTACTGCAAGCAAGTGTTTCTCTCCTGACGCAGTTCGCTGAGCGAGAGCTCCACGGACAGCTTGGACTCGGTGAAACAGCAAGAAAATGCTTGTAGTACGTCGAGCTGACGGGAAATCCCTGCACAGCACACTGTGGCTGCGTGCAGTACTCACGCTGAAGAGCGGCAAAGCTCCAAGCCATGGCTGGGCTTCACTTCTGTCCAGAGCACAGAAGGCGAAGAAGCAAGCAGCTGGGCACCGGGCTCGTGTAGTCCGGGGAGCGAATCTCACATGTCCAGCCAAGAGCTGCTTCACAAGCACATTCAGCTGAGAATGCTCTGGCTGCTTCCGAAAGGAAGGCGCAGCCCTTGCACTCCTGGACACAAGCTGGCCAGAAGCAGGTTCTTAAACCTTCCGTGCTGTAGCATGTGCATGCAGCTGGAGCACAGGCAGAAGGACGCGTCCAGAAAGAAGGCGTTCTTCAAGTACCCCCCCTCCTCCAGGCAGCCTTGAAACTGAGCACAACACACTGCGCCTCGGCAGCTTCCTTCTCCCATAGACAGACCGTCCCCTTCTTCACTCTCGCAGCTCCCTTGCCCACTTGCAGCAGCTGCTAGCAAAGAAAAAGGCTCCAGCAGTCAAAGCCTCTGCTGGGCTGCACTTTCATTTCCCCTTGCCTCACGTCAAAGCAGCAGCAACTCTCCGCTGCACTCTGTATTTCCAGTCTCCGCTGCATCTACCACTGTCATCTCGGCATCTCCAAGCATAAAGCTGGGCACAATTCTTTCCAGGGAAAGCTGGAAGAGAAATGGGTAGCAGCGCAAGTAGCCGCAGGTGGAACTTTCTGTTTACAAGGGCTAACGTGAATCCGCAAAGAAGCGAGGGACAGCCACGCTTCCTCTTGCAGCCCGTGCCGTGTGCACAGCAGCTCGGTGCTCTGCGCCTTCATTCTTATGCTCTTCTTACCGTGTCGTGCTTTCATTCTGCCGGAGTCGAACCATCGTCTACTTGGCGCACAGAGCACCCTGCCGGCAGCGAAGTGCTGCAGCCGACTGCTTCTGCCGAAGCACGCCTGGGCTAGGCACTTTCCCTCGCAGCGACATACACCAGCATACTCGGTCTTTTTTCTCGTCCAAATGTCAAGGGAAAGAGTCTCAGCTCTGTCTGGCACAGAGAACACTTTTAGGTCAACAAGCTTCCCCGGAGCTTAGCCTCGTCGCGTGCAAACCTGTATTTGCAGCACATCCTAGTGCTAGCCCTCTTTCCTTTACAGCCTGCACAGCGCGCAGTGCACAGATCGCGGTGCTCTCTGCACCTGCCTTCCCACTTGCCAGTACCACCGCCAAGCTTACAGCCTTGCAGGGAGCCAAGAGGCCGATAGGCGTGTCGCCCAGAAGAACGTGCCAGGACGAAAAGATGCTCTTCCTTTCTCCTGCTCCTTGCCCGAATTGCGGTGCTGTGCTGAAAGTCTTGCGCAGCGAAAAGCTACTGCAAGCAAGTGTTTCTCTCCTGACGCAGTTCGCTGAGCGAGAGCTCCACGGACAGCTTGGACTCGGTGAAACAGCAAGAAAATGCTTGTAGTACGTCGAGCTGACGGGAAATCCCTGCACAGCACACTGTGGCTGCGTGCAGTACTCACGCTGAAGAGCGGCAAAGCTCCAAGCCATGGCTGGGCTTCACTTCTGTCCAGAGCACAGAAGGCGAAGAAGCAAGCAGCTGGGCACCGGGCTCGTGTAGTCCGGGGAGCGAATCTCACATGTCCAGCCAAGAGCTGCTTCACAAGCACATTCAGCTGAGAATGCTCTGGCTGCTTCCGAAAGGAAGGCGCAGCCCTTGCACTCCTGGACACAAGCTGGCCAGAAGCAGGTTCTTAAACCTTCCGTGCTACAGAGTGCATGCAGCTGGAGCACAGGCAGAAGGACGCGTCCAGAAAGAAGGCGTTCTTCAAGTACCCCCCCTCCTCCAGGCAGCCTTGAAACTGAGCACAACACACTGCGCCTCGGCAGCTTCCTTCTCCCATAGACCGACCGTCCCCTTCTTCACTCTCGCAGCTCCCTTGCCCACTTGCAGCAGCTGCTAGCAAAGAAAAAGGCTCCAGCAGTCAAAGCCTCTGCTGGGCTGCACTTTCATTTCCCCTTGCCTCACGTCAAAGCAGCAGCAACTCTCCGCTGCACTCTGTATTTCCAGTCCCCGCTGCATCTACCACTGTCATCTCGGCATCTCCAAGCATAAAGCTGGGCACAATTCTTTCCAGGGAAAGCTGGAAGAGAAATGGGTAGCAGCGCAAGTAGCCGCAGGTGGAACTTTCTGTTTACAAGGGCTAACGTGAATCCGCAAAGAAGCGAGGGACAGCCACGCTTCCTCTTGCAGCCCGTGCCGTGTGCACAGCAGCTCGGTGCTCTGTGCCTTCGTTGTGCCGGAGTCGAAGCGGTGTCTACTTGTCGCCCAGAGAGCGCGGTGCCGGCAGAGAAATGCTCCAGGCTGCTGCCTCTGCCCAAACACGCCTGGGCTCTGCACTTTCTCTCTCAGCGCTAGGGAGCAGCACATTCGCTCTGCCTTGCAGCCTGAATCTGAAGGGAAAGCTTCTCAGCTAAGTCTCGCCCAGAGAACAGTTGTAGGTCAACGAGCTTCCCCGGAGCTTACCCTCGACGCGTGCAAACCTGTATTTGCAGCACATCCTAGTGCTAGCCCTCTTTCCTTTACAGCCTGCACAGCGCGCAGTGCACAGATCGCGGTGCTCTCTGCACCTGCCTTCCCACTTGCCAGTACCACCGCCAAGCTTACAGCCTTGCAGGGAGCCAAGAGGCCGATAGGCGTGTCGCCCAGAAGAACGTGCCAGGACGAAAAGATGCTCTTCCTTTCTCCTGCTCCTTGCCCGAATTGCGGTGCTGTGCTGAAAGTCTTGCGCAGCGAAAAGCTACTGCAGCAAGTGTTTTCTCTCCTGACGCAGTTCGCTGAGCGAGAGCTCCACGGACAGCTTGGACTCGGTGAAACAGCAAGAAAATGCTTGTAGTACGTCGAGCTGAAGGGAAATCCCTGCACAGCACACTGTGGCTGCGTGCAGTACTCACGCTGAAGAGCGGCAAAGCTCCAAGCCATGGCTGGGCTTCACTTCTGTCCAGAGCACAGAAGGCGAAGAAGCAAGCAGCTGGGCACCGGGCTCGTGTAGTCCGGGGAGCGAATCTCACATGTCCAGCCAAGAGCTGCTTCACAAGCACATTCAGCTGAGAATGCTCTGGCTGCTTCCGAAAGGAAGGCGCAGCCCTTGCACTCCTGGACACAAGCTGGCCAGAAGCAGGTTCTTAAACCTTCCGTGCTACAGAGTGCATGCAGCTGGAGCACAGGCAGAAGGACGCGTCCAGAAAGAAGGCGTTCTTCAAGTACCCCCCCTCCTCCAGGCAGCCTTGAAACTGAGCACAACACACTGCGCCTCGGCAGCTTCCTTCTCCCATAGACCGACCGTCCCCTTCTTCACTCTCGCAGCTCCCTTGCCCACTTGCAGCAGCTGCTGCCAAAGAAAAAGGCTCCAGCAGTCAAAGCCTCTGCTGGGCTGCACTTTCATTTCCCCTTGCCTCACGTCAAAGCAGCAGCAACTCTCCGCTGCACTCTGTATTTCCAGTCTCCGCTGCATCTACCACTGTCATCTCGGCATCTCCAAGCATAAAGCTGGGCACAATTCTTTCCAGGGAAAGCTGGAAGAGAAATGGGTAGCAGCGCAAGTAGCCGCAGGTGGAACTTTCTGTTTACAAGGGCTAACGTGAATCCGCAAAGAAGCGAGGGACAGCCACGCTTCCTCTTGCAGCCCGTGCCGTGTGCACAGCAGCTCGGTGCTCTGCGCCTTCATTCTTATGCTCTTCTTACCGTGTCGTGCTTTCATTCTGCCGGAGTCGAACCATCGTCTACTTGGCGCACAGAGCACCCTGCCGGCAGCGAAGTGCTGCAGCCGACTGCTTCTGCCGAAGCACGCCTGGGCTAGGCACTTTCCCTCGCAGCGACATACACCAGCATACTCGGTCTTTTTTCTCGTCCAAATGTCAAGGGAAAGAGTCTCAGCTCTGTCTGGCACAGAGAACACTTTTAGGTCAACAAGCTTCCCCGGAGCTTAGCCTCGTCGCGTGCAAACCTGTATTTGCAGCACATCCTAGTGCTAGCCCTCTTTCCTTTACAGCCTGCACAGCGCGCAGTGCACAGATCGCGGTGCTCTCTGCACATGCCTTCCCACTTGCCAGTACCACCGCCAAGCTTACAGCCTTGCAGGGAGCCAAGAGGCCGATAGGCGTGTCGCCCAGAAGAACGTGCCAGGACGAAAAGATGCTCTTCCTTTCTCCTGCTCCTTGCCCGAATTGCGGTGCTGTGCTGAAAGTCTTGCGCAGCGAAAAGCTACTGCAAGCAAGTGTTTCTCTCCTGACGCAGTTCGCTGAGCGAGAGCTCCACGGACAGCTTGGACTCGGTGAAACAGCAAGAAAATGCTTGTAGTACGTCGAGCTGACGGGAAATCCCTGCACAGCACACTGTGGCTGCGTGCAGTACTCACGCTGAAGAGCGGCAAAGCTCCAAGCCATGGCTGGGCTTCACTTCTGTCCAGAGCACAGAAGGCGAAGAAGCAAGCAGCTGGGCACCGGGCTCGTGTAGTCCGGGGAGCGAATCTCACATGTCCAGCCAAGAGCTGCTTCACAAGCACATTCAGCTGAGAAGGCTCTGGCTGCTTCAGGAAGGAAGGCGCAGCCCGTGCACTCCTGGACACAAGCTGGCCAGAAGCAGGTTCTTAAACCTTCCGTGCTACAGAGTGCATGCAGCTGGAGCACAGGCAGAAGGACGCGTCCAGAAAGAAGGCGTTCTTCAAGTACCCCCCCTCCTCCAGGCAGCCTTGAAACTGAGCACAACACACTGCGCCTCGGCAGCTTCCTTCTCCCATAGACAGACCGTCCCCTTCTTCACTCTCGCAGCTCCCTTGCCCACTTGCAGCAGCTGCTAGCAAAGAAAAAGGCTCCAGCAGTCAAAGCCTCTGCTGGGCTGCACTTTCATTTCCCCTTGCCTCACGTCAAAGCAGCAGCAACTCTCCGCTGCACTCTGTATTTCCAGTCCCCGCTGCATCTACCACTGTCATCTCGGCATCTCCAAGCATAAAGCTGGGCACAATGCTTTCCAGGGAAAGCTGGAAGAGAAATGGGTAGCAGCACAAGTAGCTGCAAGTGGAACTTTCTGTTTACAAGGGCTAACGTGAATCCGCAAAGAAGCGAGGGACAGCCACGCTTCCTCTTGCAGCCCGTGCCGTGTGCACAGCAGCTCGGTGCTCTGCGCCTTCATTCTTATGCTCTTCTTACCGTGTCGTGCTTTCATTCTGCCGGAGTCGAACCATCGTCTACTTGGCGCACAGAGCACCCTGCCGGCAGCGAAGTGCTGCAGCCGACTGCTTCTGCCGAAGCACGCCTGGGCTAGGCACTTTCCCTCGCAGCGACATACACCAGCATACTCGGTCTTTTTTCTCGTCCAAATGTCAAGGGAAAGAGTCTCAGCTCTGTCTGGCACAGAGAACACTTTTAGGTCAACAAGCTTCCCCGGAGCTTAGCCTCGTCGCGTGCAAACCTGTATTTGCAGCACATCCTAGTGCTAGCCCTCTTTCCTTTACAGCCTGCACAGCGCGCAGTGCACAGATCGCGGTGCTCTCTGCACATGCCTTCCCACTTGCCAGTACCACCGCCAAGCTTACAGCCTTGCAGGGAGCCAAGAGGCCGATAGGCGTGTCGCCCAGAAGAACGTGCCAGGACGAAAAGATGCTCTTCCTTTCTCCTGCTCCTTGCCCGAATTGCGGTGCTGTGCTGAAAGTCTTGCGCAGCGAAAAGCTACTGCAAGCAAGTGTTTCTCTCCTGACGCAGTTCGCTGAGCGAGAGCTCCACGGACAGCTTGGACTCGGTGAAACAGCAAGAAAATGCTTGTAGTACGTCGAGCTGACGGGAAATCCCTGCACAGCACACTGTGGCTGCGTGCAGTACTCACGCTGAAGAGCGGCAAAGCTCCAAGCCATGGCTGGGCTTCACTTCTGTCCAGAGCACAGAAGGCGAAGAAGCAAGCAGCTGGGCACCGGGCTCGTGTAGTCCGGGGAGCGAATCTCACATGTCCAGCCAAGAGCTGCTTCACAAGCACATTCAGCTGAGAATGCTCTGGCTGCTTCCGAAAGGAAGGCGCAGCCCTTGCACTCCTGGACACAAGCTGGCCAGAAGCAGGTTCTTAAACCTTCCGTGCTACAGAGTGCATGCAGCTGGAGCACAGGCAGAAGGAGGCGTCCAGAAAGAAGGCGTTCTTCAAGTACCCCCCCTCCTCCAGGCAGCCTTGAAACTGAGCACAACACACTGCGCCTCGGCAGCTTCCTTCTCCCATAGACCGACCGTCCCCTTCTTCACTCTCGCAGCTCCCTTGCCCACTTGCAGCAGCTGCTAGCAAAGAAAAAGGCTCCAGCAGTCAAAGCCTCTGCTGGGCTGCACTTTCATTTCCCCTTGCCTCACGTCAAAGCATCAGCAACTCTCCGCTGCACTCTGTATTTCCAGTCCCCGCTGCATCTACCACTGTCATCTCGGCATCTCCAAGCATAAAGCTGGGCACAATTCTTTCCAGGGAAAGCTGGAAGAGAAATAGGTAGCAGCGCAAGTAGCCGCAGGTGGAACTTTCTGTTTACAAGGGCTAACGTGAATCCGCAAAGAAGCGAGGGACAGCCACGCTTCCTCTTGCAGCCCGTGCCGTGTGCACAGCAGCTCGGTGCTCTGTGCCTTCGTTGTGCCGGAGTCGAAGCGGTGTCTACTTGTCGCCCAGAGAGCGCGGTGCCGGCAGAGAAATGCTCCAGGCTGCTGCCTCTGCCCAAACACGCCTGGGCTCTGCACTTTCTCGCTCAGCGCTAGGGAGCAGCACATTCGCTCTGCCTTGCAGCCTGAATCTGAAGGGAAAGCTTCTCAGCTAAGTCTCGCCCAGAGAACAGTTGTAGGTCAACGAGCTTCCCCGGAGCTTACCCTCGACGCGTGCAAACCTGTATTTGCAGCACATCCTAGTGCTAGCCCTCTTTCCTTTACAGCCTGCACAGCGCGCAGTGCACAGATCGCGGTGCTCTCTGCACCTGCCTTCCCACTTGCCAGTACCACCGCCAAGCTTACAGCCTTGCAGGGAGCCAAGAGGCCGATAGGCGTGTCGCCCAGAAGAACGTGCCAGGACGAAAAGATGCTCTTCCTTTCTCCTGCTCCTTGCCCGAATTGCGGTGCTGTGCTGAAAGTCTTGCGCAGCGAAAAGCTACTGCAGCAAGTGTTTTCTCTCCTGACGCAGTTCGCTGAGCGAGAGCTCCACGGACAGCTTGGACTCGGTGAAACAGCAAGAAAATGCTTGTAGTACGTCGAGCTGACGGGAAATCCCTGCACAGCACACTGTGGCTGCGTGCAGTACTCACGCTGAAGAGCGGCAAAGCTCCAAGCCATGGCTGGGCTTCACTTCTGTCCAGAGCACAGAAGGCGAAGAAGCAAGCAGCTGGGCACCGGGCTCGTGTAGTCCGGGGAGCGAATCTCACATGTCCAGCCAAGAGCTGCTTCACAAGCACATTCAGCTGAGAATGCTCTGGCTGCTTCCGAAAGGAAGGCGCAGCCCTTGCACTCCTGGACACAAGCTGGCCAGAAGCAGGTTCTTAAACCTTCCGTGCTACAGAGTGCATGCAGCTGGAGCACAGGCAGAAGGACGCGTCCAGAAAGAAGGCGTTCTTCAAGTACCCCCCCTCCTCCAGGCAGCCTTGAAACTGAGCACAACACACTGCGCCTCGGCAGCTTCCTTCTCCCATAGACCGACCGTCCCCTTCTTCACTCTCGCAGCTCCCTTGCCCACTTGCAGCAGCTGCTAGCAAAGAAAAAGGCTCCAGCAGTCAAAGCCTCTGCTGGGCTGCACTTTCATTTCCCCTTGCCTCACGTCAAAGCAGCAGCAACTCTCCGCTGCACTCTGTATTTCCAGTCCCCGCTGCATCTACCACTGTCATCTCGGCATCTCCAAGCATAAAGCTGGGCACAATTCTTTCCAGGGAAAGCTGGAAGAGAAATGGGTAGCAGCGCAAGTAGCCGCAGGTGGAACTTTCTGTTTACAAGGGCTAACGTGAATCCGCAAAGAAGCGAGGGACAGCCACGCTTCCTCTTGCAGCCCGTGCCGTGTGCACAGCAGCTCGGTGCTCTGTGCCTTCGTTGTGCCGGAGTCGAAGCGGTGTCTACTTGTCGCCCAGAGAGCGCGGTGCCGGCAGAGAAATGCTCCAGGCTGCTGCCTCTGCCCAAACACGCCTGGGCTCTGCACTTTCTCTCTCAGCGCTAGGGAGCAGCACATTCGCTCTGCCTTGCAGCCTGAATCTGAAGGGAAAGCTTCTCAGCTAAGTCTCGCCCAGAGAACAGTTGTAGGTCAACGAGCTTCCCCGGAGCTTACCCTCGACGCGTGCAAACCTGTATTTGCAGCACATCCTAGTGCTAGCCCTCTTTCCTTTACAGCCTGCACAGCGCGCAGTGCACAGATCGCGGTGCTCTCTGCACCTGCCTTCCCACTTGCCAGTACCACCGCCAAGCTTACAGCCTTGCAGGGAGCCAAGAGGCCGATAGGCGTGTCGCCCAGAAGAACGTGCCAGGACGAAAAGATGCTCTTCCTTTCTCCTGCTCCTTGCCCGAATTGCGGTGCTGTGCTGAAAGTCTTGCGCAGCGAAAAGCTACTGCAGCAAGTGTTTTCTCTCCTGACGCAGTTCGCTGAGCGAGAGCTCCACGGACAGCTTGGACTCGGTGAAACAGCAAGAAAATGCTTGTAGTACGTCGAGCTGAAGGGAAATCCCTGCACAGCACACTGTGGCTGCGTGCAGTACTCACGCTGAAGAGCGGCAAAGCTCCAAGCCATGGCTGGGCTTCACTTCTGTCCAGAGCACAGAAGGCGAAGAAGCAAGCAGCTGGGCACCGGGCTCGTGTAGTCCGGGGAGCGAATCTCACATGTCCAGCCAAGAGCTGCTTCACAAGCACATTCAGCTGAGAATGCTCTGGCTGCTTCCGAAAGGAAGGCGCAGCCCTTGCACTCCTGGACACAAGCTGGCCAGAAGCAGGTTCTTAAACCTTCCGTGCTACAGAGTGCATGCAGCTGGAGCACAGGCAGAAGGACGCGTCCAGAAAGAAGGCGTTCTTCAAGTACCCCCCCTCCTCCAGGCAGCCTTGAAACTGAGCACAACACACTGCGCCTCGGCAGCTTCCTTCTCCCATAGACCGACCGTCCCCTTCTTCACTCTCGCAGCTCCCTTGCCCACTTGCAGCAGCTGCTGCCAAAGAAAAAGGCTCCAGCAGTCAAAGCCTCTGCTGGGCTGCACTTTCATTTCCCCTTGCCTCACGTCAAAGCAGCAGCAACTCTCCGCTGCACTCTGTATTTCCAGTCTCCGCTGCATCTACCACTGTCATCTCGGCATCTCCAAGCATAAAGCTGGGCACAATTCTTTCCAGGGAAAGCTGGAAGAGAAATGGGTAGCAGCGCAAGTAGCCGCAGGTGGAACTTTCTGTTTACAAGGGCTAACGTGAATCCGCAAAGAAGCGAGGGACAGCCACGCTTCCTCTTGCAGCCCGTGCCGTGTGCACAGCAGCTCGGTGCTCTGCGCCTTCATTCTTATGCTCTTCTTACCGTGTCGTGCTTTCATTCTGCCGGAGTCGAACCATCGTCTACTTGGCGCACAGAGCACCCTGCCGGCAGCGAAGTGCTGCAGCCGACTGCTTCTGCCGAAGCACGCCTGGGCTAGGCACTTTCCCTCGCAGCGACATACACCAGCATACTCGGTCTTTTTTCTCGTCCAAATGTCAAGGGAAAGAGTCTCAGCTCTGTCTGGCACAGAGAACACTTTTAGGTCAACAAGCTTCCCCGGAGCTTAGCCTCGTCGCGTGCAAACCTGTATTTGCAGCACATCCTAGTGCTAGCCCTCTTTCCTTTACAGCCTGCACAGCGCGCAGTGCACAGATCGCGGTGCTCTCTGCACATGCCTTCCCACTTGCCAGTACCACCGCCAAGCTTACAGCCTTGCAGGGAGCCAAGAGGCCGATAGGCGTGTCGCCCAGAAGAACGTGCCAGGACGAAAAGATGCTCTTCCTTTCTCCTGCTCCTTGCCCGAATTGCGGTGCTGTGCTGAAAGTCTTGCGCAGCGAAAAGCTACTGCAGCAAGTGTTTTCTCTCCTGACGCAGTTCGCTGAGCGAGAGCTCCACGGACAGCTTGGACTCGGTGAAACAGCAAGAAAATGCTTGTAGTACGTCGAGCTGAAGGGAAATCCCTGCACAGCACACTGTGGCTGCGTGCAGTACTCACGCTGAAGAGCGGCAAAGCTCCAAGCCATGGCTGGGCTTCACTTCTGTCCAGAGCACAGAAGGCGAAGAAGCAAGCAGCTGGGCACCGGGCTCGTGTAGTCCGGGGAGCGAATCTCACATGTCCAGCCAAGAGCTGCTTCACAAGCACATTCAGCTGAGAAGGCTCTGGCTGCTTCAGGAAGGAAGGCGCAGCCCGTGCACTCCTGGACACAAGCTGGCCAGAAGCAGGTTCTTAAACCTTCCGTGCTACAGAGTGCATGCAGCTGGAGCACAGGCAGAAGGACGCGTCCAGAAAGAAGGCGTTCTTCAAGTACCCCCCCTCCTCCAGGCAGCCTTGAAACTGAGCACAACACACTGCGCCTCGGCAGCTTCCTTCTCCCATAGACAGACCGTCCCCTTCTTCACTCTCGCAGCTCCCTTGCCCACTTGCAGCAGCTGCTAGCAAAGAAAAAGGCTCCAGCAGTCAAAGCCTCTGCTGGGCTGCACTTTCATTTCCCCTTGCCTCACGTCAAAGCAGCAGCAACTCTCCGCTGCACTCTGTATTTCCAGTCCCCGCTGCATCTACCACTGTCATCTCGGCATCTCCAAGCATAAAGCTGGGCACAATGCTTTCCAGGGAAAGCTGGAAGAGAAATGGGTAGCAGCACAAGTAGCTGCAAGTGGAACTTTCTGTTTACAAGGGCTAACGTGAATCCGCAAAGAAGCGAGGGACAGCCACGCTTCCTCTTGCAGCCCGTGCCGTGTGCACAGCAGCTCGGTGCTCTGCGCCTTCATTCTTATGCTCTTCTTACCGTGTCGTGCTTTCATTCTGCCGGAGTCGAACCATCGTCTACTTGGCGCACAGAGCACCCTGCCGGCAGCGAAGTGCTGCAGCCGACTGCTTCTGCCGAAGCACGCCTGGGCTAGGCACTTTCCCTCGCAGCGACATACACCAGCATACTCGGTCTTTTTTCTCGTCCAAATG
>NW_028120196.1:0-19000 GCF_965178545.1 Coloeus monedula
CCCGAGCCCGACCAGAGGCTGTCACCCGGCCCTGCACCAGCTCCCACCCCTGGCAGAGCTGGGAATGCACTGAGAGCTCGGCTCCCCGGGCTCCCCAGCACCCAAACCAGTCCTCAGACACACAAAAATGCCCAACCTGCCCCTATGGGCGCAGCCAAACACCACAATTCCACCATCCCCAAGCAACTCTGGCACTTGCCTCTTCACCTCCGCCCATTTCCAGTAGCCGGGGCTAGGACCGGGCTGTCAAAAATAGCATTCCCTAGGCAGTTCATCCCAGCGCAGAGGAGAAGAGGAGCCTGTCCCTGACCCACACCATGGGCAGGACAAGGGGGGCCCTAGCTGGCTTTGCCTACTCCAACACCACAGCTCTTGGTCCCAAAGATGGGGCGAGTTCAGTGGTTTTTCCTGTCCTGAAAGAGAGCAGAAAAGGGAAGTTAATCCCACTGTGGAATCCAAGACTCCTGCATTTCCTATTTCTGCTCTGATTGCTCACCGTGGAGTTTTAGCTATGGAAAAAAAAAGGAGAATGACACCATATCAAATAAAAAGTGCCCTTTTCCAGCATTTTTATTCCAGGCATTAAAAGGATGCTCATTTCTCTTCTAGCATTGTTTCCCTCATTTTAGGAGAACCGTTTTCATCCCAGGCCCCACTCGTCAGTTGTTCGATCCTCTGGCACTGGATTTGGACAAAAGAAGGGACGCACCTGGACTGCAGGAAATCACTGAGAGAAACCCTTCCAAAACGTGACAGAGAAAAACAACAGGAGATGCAGGAAGACACATCCCTCATTTGCACGTCTGGAACGCTTTTCTAAAGACTTCTCTGCATCTGGATGCTCTTTGCTCTTGGCTTTCTTCACAGGAATGCATTTGCTGCTAAACACGTCTCAGACCCTTACCTGATCGGGATAAGGTGGGATGGAGATGAAGACTCCCACAGGGAATAGCCAGGGAGATGCAGGGCCTGGGAACATCAAGGACGGAGAAGAGAAGGAACAGGGATTGTTTTTCTTGTTTAGAGCCAGCAGTGCTGTGAGCTTGGAGAACACACGGCACCGCAGGGATCCAGGGCAGGAGCGGCATAACTGCGGGATAAGGGGAATCTGCTCCCACTCCAGGGCTGTGCCAGTGAAGGAGGGGAATTTTTTAGTGCCTTCATTACACACAAAAACCAAACCCAGCACCACCGAGCTGGACTTTCGTGAGCCGCAAAACAAAGCGGCCCCTGGCCTTTGGGGGAACACAACCTCACCGAGTCACGGAGCCAGGGGATGACACTTGGGAATGATCCTTGCTGCTGCCTGCAGGCAAATCGGATGAGGGAGCCACAGGAGCTGCGGGGTTTCCTGCTCTTCCTGCAACGCCATCGGTCCAGACCAGGAGACCTTTCCTGGAACAGATCTTCCCTGTAAAGGGAGCTACACCAAAGCTCAAGCCCTCATTTAGAGACCCTTGGAAAAGCAAAGGTGAGAGGGGATTACCTGGAGCCCCAGGGGACCGAGGCGAAGGCGATGAAGAAGCAGACAGCAAAGTGCTTCCACTGCTTCTCACTCCAGCAAAGGGAACATCCCTGGAATTTCATGTCCAGCGTCGCTCCCAAACCCCACAGGTGAACCCACACGTACTCCAGGACTGATCTCCTTCAAACTTCCAGCAGCACAGACTCACCGGGAGGAACTGCGATCCAAGGACACACATCAGCAACCGTCTTCCCGCTTGCCCCTCTCTCCACATTTTCCCTTTCCAGCGGGATGCAGGTGCCACCCCCCAGAGGCAGGAAAACTGCCTTGCAATCCGCTACAAAACCTGCCTGGAAAGCCCAGGATGCCCGGAGCCAGCAGCCGTTTCTCCTGGAGCTCCTGCTGACAGGCATTTGAAGCCTGCTGTGCCTCACAGCTGCTTTTCTGCCAAGGGCATTCCCATCTTTTCTTTTTTAGCCCAAAGAAAGGTTTGCAAAGCTGAGTTTTGTGAGAAGCGCTTCATATTTGGATCATTCTTAACTTGGAGTTTCCCTTGGCACCAAAATCAGGGGCTCACCTTTTGCTTGGAGCTTGGCTGAAGTCCTCAGCAATGCCAGGGAATGTGGCCATTGGAGGCTTTGGGCAGATTTGGCTCATCTGCCTTTTTAGGCCTTGTTTCTTTCTCTCAGCCTTCCCACTGGATTGTGGCCTCCGAGGAATACGTAAAATCCCATTCCATTCCTATTCTTTCGGACAATTTTTTGTACCGGCCCTGTACAAAACGAGGCCCCCTGTTCGGATGCTTTTCCCCACCGTTCCCCGGCACTTTTATCTGCCGGTGCATTCCCTGCGTTGCTTGGGCTCTTCCCAGCTCTCTGAACTCCTTCACAAGGCAGGAGATCGATTTGGCCCAGGAACTAAACCCTCCCGAGGAATTGTCTGATGCCATCTCCGCATTTGACACCTGATCCTTGTGCTCAAAGGATCCCTCTTTCTTCCCTTCAGCCAATTCCAAGGCTCGCTGCCCCCAGCTGCGATCAGGCCCCAGCCTGATCCCTGCAGTCTTCCCTGCCGGGATCCTGCTCAGGAATCCCTGGGCTACAAATGTAAGAATTCATTCTTCCCACCCCTGCCCAGTTCCAAAGGATTTGGTGTCTGCCTTACCCGGCTGGAGCCTGCTTCCAACTCTGTTCTTGCTGCTTCTGCTGCTTTCCAGTTCCCAGGAATTCCACCGACGGAGCGACAGCGTTTTCCAGCTCCGCCAGGATTCCCTCTGCTGCGTTTGGGTGCTGGAAGGATATCAAAACCAGGGTCTCTGGGGCTTTACTATCAGGAAATTACATCCCCGGATTCGTTCATTTCCAAATATTATCTCTTCCCAACAAAGCACTGGGCATCCAAGGAATACAGAAAGTGATGGGCTGACCACTGCTTACTCCTCTGGAATGCCAGAGCTTGGAAAAAAAGGGCACTTGAGGCTTCTCCTGGTGCTGCCCGTGAGGTGTATTTTACTTGAGAGCCCCTTCCCGTGTCTTTCCCTGTATCCACCAAAAAATCCACCCCTTCATTCCCCAGCTGCTTGCTTCCTCCCTCTTTTCCTGTATCCAGCAGAATTTTAACAGGTCAATAGTCCCCTCTGCAAGAGCACCTTTCATTCCAAACCTAAGAACAAACGAATCACTTCCCTTCCACCGTCCTTATTAGGATTCCACTGAGAGCAGTGGATGGAAAATGATCCTCTCCTGGTCCCTGCTGGATTCCCGGAGCAGGGATCCTTTCCCTCTTTCCCCCCACCACGGTGCCCTCCTCCCCCTCCCGCCCCACCCCACACCCTTTTCAGGCTTTGTTCCACAGCTTTTGCCTCCAGGCCTCAGATCCTTTCGTTCTCCACGAGCTCCCAGCAGCTCCACAGCCTTTCCTCTCCCATCCCGACCATTTCTCCGGGAATGGAGCTCCGCATTTCAATTGCCTTCTCTTTTCTCTGACTACTCCCACCAATCCAGAAGACCTAAAGCTGACACAAGGAACACTCGGTGCCCACAAATCCAAACCCAGACCCGGCCATCCCCAAACCAGCAACTCCCGGACAATTTGCGTTCATTCCAACCTAACACTGAGGACTCACCCAACCCTTCAAAATTCCCAAGAAATATCCTGTTGCCTTCACAGCTCCCAGGGGATTCTGCTTCGTGCTCACACGAAGGATTTGGGACTTCCCTGAAAAAACCCGTGCAGGGCACGCCGGAATCCCCGATCCCGTGAATCCGGGGAGCGTTAAAAGCTCGGTCCAGCCTGGGCCCCCGGAAATTTTTGCCAAATATCCCCCAAGTCCTCGGGATAACAGAACTCTCTGGTACTGCATTTTTGGCGTTGTAAAGCCTGGAATTACTCTATTCCTAGTGCTGGGCTCTGCATATGGCCGAGAAAATCCCGGCCTCCACACAGACCCAGATTCCAAACTTTTTGATACATTTCAGCAAGCCGAGAAATTCACCTTCCCTACTTCTTCTTAAGGGCATCCTTCTCTTCCCTTACCCGGCGTGCTCTCTCCCACTGGGGGTGGGTTTTCCCCTTCCCATGCTAATTAGTCCCTACTTCTAGGAGGTTTAGGTACCTTTCTTCCCTGGGACGGATTTCTTAACACAGCTACCGAGGCTTTGGGAGTCTCCTTTATCTTCTACTTTCTGGATCCATAAATGCCACAATCCAGACGCCCAACTTCAACAAGACATCCTTTTTACCTAAAAACACACACTCTCAACTCTTAGATCTTCTAAAGTTTTACCCCCGCAAAATTCCCCTATTTTTCCACCACTGAATTCCTCAGTCCTGCTTCCAAGGATTTCTTGAATACCACGGGGCTTTTCTCAAGATTTACCCCCACGACCTTCCCTACGTGCCCACTGCTCATCACCTCATTTTTCCCTCAATGTGGTCGTTCTCCACCCCAGAGAGTTTGTCAAGTGTTGCCTCCAAAATGTTCCCCATCTCTCCACTACTCAGCTCCCCATTTTGCCGCCAAAATATTCAATCTGTCCCCTCCACATTGCATCCACTTTTACCCCCAGCGTTTTACTTCCTCTACAATATTGATTCAATTTTTTCCACCCCAAACATCTGCATTCTCTCCCTTAAACAGCACCTCAGCTTTTCCCTCAAAAATGCCCCAGAGGGAAACTCAGATTCAGCCCCCAAACTCCCATTTGCCTACACAAACAGTTCTTGTGGCCCCTCTCAATTCCCCCAGGCTTTCAGCTCAAGGAAGAACTGGAAGCCTATTCCCTCATCTCCACCCTTGTTTTGCTTTCCTGGAAAACCTTGCGATCCCACACTTTCTCCAAGAGATCTGCTGGGACTACTGGAAGGTTTGCTCTCTCAGAGCGCCAGGGGGCTTTACAGCACTTGTTCCTCTGCATCTTTACCCTTTTATCAGCTTTCCCCTGGAACGGTGTTGTGGGAGAAGCTTGGAACTACCAGAAATGGATCACGTTCACATTTTTTCCCCACCAGTTTTTATCTGGTTTCAGATTCCTGGAATTACCCTCAAATGTGCCCTAGAACACTGCTGTGAAAGGATCAATGAGAAGAACAGCCGGAAAGCAGAAAACCACCTCCAGCAGCAGCCACAATGATCCCATTTCTCTTCTTACCTGGTCCTGCCAGAGCTCCCAACAGCCATTCCCATTCCAAAACAAGAGCTATGGAAGACATTCCTGCTGTCCGTGAGGGTGAGGCGGCAGTTCTGGATGTTCTTCGCTGTGCAATCAGACAACAAACAGAGTGTAAATGATCCTGGTGGTCCCTTCCAAGCCAAACCAGCCCGTGATTCCATGCGTGGATCAGCACCTGTCCCAGCTCCATTCCAGAAACCTCCTCCCACTAACCCAGAACTTTCCTTTTTCTGCTCAACATCAGGGGTTTGCTGCCGAGTGCCCCGGGCAGGGGACGCCTCAGCCTTCCCTGGGACCGCAGCATTCCCTGGGCTGCCTCAGCATCCCCTGCGCTGCTGTTCCACGCCCATCCCGTGGTCCAGCGCCTGCGCGGGCTGCAGTGCCGGGCTCTCCCCACGAGGCGGCAGCACCGGGAGCGAGCAGCCCCGGCCGGTCCCGCTGTCTCGGGGCAGCTGCGCCTGTAACCCGCCCTGAGCCGGCGGGGCCGTGAACACAGCGGGCACAAACCCCACCGCTCCCCTTTATTTCACCCTCAGAGGCACAGGATCGCAGCATTTCCTGGGCTGCAAGGGACCCACAGGGAGCATCGAGTCCAAATCCTGGCCCTGCACCCCAAGAATCCCACCCTGTGCCCGAGAGCCTTGTTCAGACCCAAACGCTTCCCCCAAGATCCTGAAAACACAGCGGGGCTGGGAGAAGGATGACCACGGAGGATTTTTTTATACAGATCTCCTTGCACGATCGTTAAATAATATTATTAGACAGTCCAGGAACGCATCCCTGTGCCGGGACAGCCACCCCTGTGCCGGAACACTCATCCCTGGGCCGGAATACCGATCCCCCGCGGCCCCCACCGTCCGCTCGGGGCTGTCCCCGTTCCCCGCTCACCTCCGAGCCCGGAGCACCCGCCCCGGTGCCCCCGGCCCGGCAGCGCTGCTCCCCGGGCTCCCCGCCATCGCCGCTCCTGGCGAAGAAGGGCGGAAGTCACCGGTACCGCACCGATGTGGCTATTCGACCTTCTCAAGATGGCGGCCGGAAGGACCCCCCCCCCCCCCCCCCGCTCCGTCTATTCGACTGCCTGAATGCTCCCGCCTGCCCCAGGCGCCGCTGACCCCACAGTCGGTGTCCGCGTAGCGGGAAACGCCTCAGAAAATTGCGCGCAAGCGCTGGGCTGGCGTCGGCGTCGACGTCGCGTTCAGGCAGCCGAATAGACGCAGCTTGGGGGGGCCTTCCCTGCCGCCATATTGAGAAGGTCAGAAAACAGTGCACACGACCGCCATCTTTAGTGTGGCATTGACACTTCCGCCCTTCGCCGCCATCTTGGGTGCTGGCAGAAGCCACTTCCGGTCGAGCCGCCATCTTTAGTGTGGTACACTTAGGGCCCCCGCCGCCCCTCACAAGGGCTTCTGTCTAGTCGGCTGCCTGAATCCGGCCCGGACTCCGACGCCCGCACCGCGCTTTCCGCGCGATTTTCCGCGGTGCTTCCCGGTGCGAGGACACGGCTGGCGGGGTCAGCCGCGCCGGAGGCGGGCGACGGCTCCGCGACCGGCGGCAGGCACCGGCAGGGACACCTCTCGCAGGGGGCCTAGTGCGTCCGCCATCTTGAGTGTGGCGGAAGTGTAAACCACCCTCTGCAAGGTCCTGGCAGATAATAAAATAATAAAATAAAATAAAATAAATACTGTCATATTCTAATAAAAACGTCACTTAACGCCGTCCCGAGAGCGCGGAACTGCGCCTTCCTTTCCGAGCCGCCTCCTTGAGAGCGACACGCGGGCGGCTCTATTCCGACCGTGCCCGCCCGGTGCCTCCCGCCCGGGTCGCGCTGCGACCGCGCCTCTGCTGCCCGGCAAAACCGGCCCCGCCGGGCCGCCCCCCGCGCTGTCATTCCCCGCGGTCACCGCCCCGCACGGCGCCCGTTCCTTTCCATAGCTGTGGCCCCGCTCACGCACGGCCGTGTCCCTTGGCGCTCCGAACCGCCCTTCGCCCCTCCCCTCCGCTGACACACCCGGCCCCGCTCGCTCCCGCTCCTTGCCACGCTCGGCAGCCACCGAGGCCGCCGCCCTCTCGGCTCAGCCGGCACCGGGCGGCAGCAGCGCCGGGGCGCCGTGTCGGGGGCGGCAGTGCCGCCGTGTCGGGGGCGGCAGTGCCGCGCTCTCGCCACCAGGCGGCAGCAGCGCCGCCCAGCTCAGCCCGGGGGCAGGCACAGAGCACAGGGAAAAGCCGGCTCCGGGCGCTCTGCAGCTCCTGCAGCCCGAGCGTCTCGGCTCCTGGGGCCAGGCGCTTGCTGCTTTCCTTCCTACAGAAAAACGCCGGCTCGTTATTCTCAAAACCTGCGGATCTCTATTCCCAGCTTCTTATATTGCTGTATGCGACAGAGTAGACAGAGAGGGCTGGCTTATTTCAAAATGAATTTACATCTAAATCAGTAGCATTTGCCTATAGACGTAAAAGTGAAGAACTTAACAGGTTTTAGTATTCTGCACACAGCCCTCGCTGGGAGGAATGGTAAAAAGTTAAAAACAAATGAAATTTTAAAAGTAGAAAGTTAGAAACAAAGTTACAACGGCAGAAATTTAGAAACAAACAAAGAGGTAAAATACAAGAAACAAACAAATTTCTAAAGGGAGAAAGTTGAAAACAAACAAAGTTAGAAACAAACAAACAAAAATTAGAAACAAACAAAATTAGAAAGGTAGAAATTTAGAAACAAAGTCAGAAAGGCAAGTGTTGAGCCTTTGACAGGGTACCCCTCCTTCTCGGACCAGGGTGAAAGAGCAGAGGAGGCTGCTGTTCTGCTAAGTTCTTTATTTCACGGTCTCACAGCTGTCTTGAAGGCAGAGTTCGAATGGGGTTACATGATACAGCCAAGCAGCAGCAGCAGGCAAAAACAGCTTCTTCTATATGCTCCATACACTATATTTTTTCTTACAGAAGTGTGGATTCCATTTGTTCATTGACCAGTAAGATTAACACACGATTCTAGTTTTCTTTTCCTTAAACCCATCCTGGTCTAATTCTAACAGTCGTAAGCCTCACACAAGTGTCACCTGCCCTTGTTCCATAAGGAATCCCTCTACAGACAGGGAGTTGTCACCGGCCCCGTGCTCATGGGCTGCAGGGGACACCTGCACTGAGGAGGAAATGGAAATGGGAAAGAGGGAAATGCAACCTGATGGGACGCACCTCTGGCACCACATTTCCTCTTCTTCCTGCTGTCCTGGAAAGCCCCAAGTAAATCCAGTCCCTCAGACCCTGCATCCCTGAACACCAGGAGAGCCGGTGTTTTACCCAGATCCCAGTGCCCTGCACGGCTGCGCTGACACGAGCGCAGGCTGACCGCTCCGCCCAGCACCATCCCTCATTCTCCTCCCACGGCTCCCCAAGCGGCCCCAAACCACCCCAGCGTGTCTGTGCCAGGGCCAGGGCCTGCCCCGAGCCCGACCAGAGGCTGTCACCCGGCCCTGCACCAGCTCCCACCCCTGGCAGAGCTGGGAATGCACTGAGAGCTCGGCTCCCCGGGCTCCCCAGCACCCAAACCAGTCCTCAGACACACAAAAATGCCCAACCTGCCCCTATGGGCGCAGCCAAACACCACAATTCCACCATCCCCAAGCAACTCTGGCACTTGCCTCTTCACCTCCGCCCATTTCCAGTAGCCGGGGCTAGGACCGGGCTGTCAAAAATAGCATTCCCTAGGCAGTTCATCCCAGCGCAGAGGAGAAGAGGAGCCTGTCCCTGACCCACACCATGGGCAGGACAAGGGGGGCCCTAGCTGGCTTTGCCTACTCCAACACCACAGCTCTTGGTCCCAAAGATGGGGCGAGTTCAGTGGTTTTTCCTGTCCTGAAAGAGAGCAGAAAAGGGAAGTTAATCCCACTGTGGAATCCAAGACTCCTGCATTTCCTATTTCTGCTCTGATTGCTCACCGTGGAGTTTTAGCTATGGAAAAAAAAAGGAGAATGACACCATATCAAATAAAAAGTGCCCTTTTCCAGCATTTTTATTCCAGGCATTAAAAGGATGCTCATTTCTCTTCTAGCATTGTTTCCCTCATTTTAGGAGAACCGTTTTCATCCCAGGCCCCACTCGTCAGTTGTTCGATCCTCTGGCACTGGATTTGGACAAAAGAAGGGACGCACCTGGACTGCAGGAAATCACTGAGAGAAACCCTTCCAAAACGTGACAGAGAAAAACAACAGGAGATGCAGGAAGACACATCCCTCATTTGCACGTCTGGAACGCTTTTCTAAAGACTTCTCTGCATCTGGATGCTCTTTGCTCTTGGCTTTCTTCACAGGAATGCATTTGCTGCTAAACACGTCTCAGACCCTTACCTGATCGGGATAAGGTGGGATGGAGATGAAGACTCCCACAGGGAATAGCCAGGGAGATGCAGGGCCTGGGAACATCAAGGACGGAGAAGAGAAGGAACAGGGATTGTTTTTCTTGTTTAGAGCCAGCAGTGCTGTGAGCTTGGAGAACACACGGCACCGCAGGGATCCAGGGCAGGAGCGGCATAACTGCGGGATAAGGGGAATCTGCTCCCACTCCAGGGCTGTGCCAGTGAAGGAGGGGAATTTTTTAGTGCCTTCATTACACACAAAAACCAAACCCAGCACCACCGAGCTGGACTTTCGTGAGCCGCAAAACAAAGCGGCCCCTGGCCTTTGGGGGAACACAACCTCACCGAGTCACGGAGCCAGGGGATGACACTTGGGAATGATCCTTGCTGCTGCCTGCAGGCAAATCGGATGAGGGAGCCACAGGAGCTGCGGGGTTTCCTGCTCTTCCTGCAACGCCATCGGTCCAGACCAGGAGACCTTTCCTGGAACAGATCTTCCCTGTAAAGGGAGCTACACCAAAGCTCAAGCCCTCATTTAGAGACCCTTGGAAAAGCAAAGGTGAGAGGGGATTACCTGGAGCCCCAGGGGACCGAGGCGAAGGCGATGAAGAAGCAGACAGCAAAGTGCTTCCACTGCTTCTCACTCCAGCAAAGGGAACATCCCTGGAATTTCATGTCCAGCGTCGCTCCCAAACCCCACAGGTGAACCCACACGTACTCCAGGACTGATCTCCTTCAAACTTCCAGCAGCACAGACTCACCGGGAGGAACTGCGATCCAAGGACACACATCAGCAACCGTCTTCCCGCTTGCCCCTCTCTCCACATTTTCCCTTTCCAGCGGGATGCAGGTGCCACCCCCCAGAGGCAGGAAAACTGCCTTGCAATCCGCTACAAAACCTGCCTGGAAAGCCCAGGATGCCCGGAGCCAGCAGCCGTTTCTCCTGGAGCTCCTGCTGACAGGCATTTGAAGCCTGCTGTGCCTCACAGCTGCTTTTCTGCCAAGGGCATTCCCATCTTTTCTTTTTTAGCCCAAAGAAAGGTTTGCAAAGCTGAGTTTTGTGAGAAGCGCTTCATATTTGGATCATTCTTAACTTGGAGTTTCCCTTGGCACCAAAATCAGGGGCTCACCTTTTGCTTGGAGCTTGGCTGAAGTCCTCAGCAATGCCAGGGAATGTGGCCATTGGAGGCTTTGGGCAGATTTGGCTCATCTGCCTTTTTAGGCCTTGTTTCTTTCTCTCAGCCTTCCCACTGGATTGTGGCCTCCGAGGAATACGTAAAATCCCATTCCATTCCTATTCTTTCGGACAATTTTTTGTACCGGCCCTGTACAAAACGAGGCCCCCTGTTCGGATGCTTTTCCCCACCGTTCCCCGGCACTTTTATCTGCCGGTGCATTCCCTGCGTTGCTTGGGCTCTTCCCAGCTCTCTGAACTCCTTCACAAGGCAGGAGATCGATTTGGCCCAGGAACTAAACCCTCCCGAGGAATTGTCTGATGCCATCTCCGCATTTGACACCTGATCCTTGTGCTCAAAGGATCCCTCTTTCTTCCCTTCAGCCAATTCCAAGGCTCGCTGCCCCCAGCTGCGATCAGGCCCCAGCCTGATCCCTGCAGTCTTCCCTGCCGGGATCCTGCTCAGGAATCCCTGGGCTACAAATGTAAGAATTCATTCTTCCCACCCCTGCCCAGTTCCAAAGGATTTGGTGTCTGCCTTACCCGGCTGGAGCCTGCTTCCAACTCTGTTCTTGCTGCTTCTGCTGCTTTCCAGTTCCCAGGAATTCCACCGACGGAGCGACAGCGTTTTCCAGCTCCGCCAGGATTCCCTCTGCTGCGTTTGGGTGCTGGAAGGATATCAAAACCAGGGTCTCTGGGGCTTTACTATCAGGAAATTACATCCCCGGATTCGTTCATTTCCAAATATTATCTCTTCCCAACAAAGCACTGGGCATCCAAGGAATACAGAAAGTGATGGGCTGACCACTGCTTACTCCTCTGGAATGCCAGAGCTTGGAAAAAAAGGGCACTTGAGGCTTCTCCTGGTGCTGCCCGTGAGGTGTATTTTACTTGAGAGCCCCTTCCCGTGTCTTTCCCTGTATCCACCAAAAAATCCACCCCTTCATTCCCCAGCTGCTTGCTTCCTCCCTCTTTTCCTGTATCCAGCAGAATTTTAACAGGTCAATAGTCCCCTCTGCAAGAGCACCTTTCATTCCAAACCTAAGAACAAACGAATCACTTCCCTTCCACCGTCCTTATTAGGATTCCACTGAGAGCAGTGGATGGAAAATGATCCTCTCCTGGTCCCTGCTGGATTCCCGGAGCAGGGATCCTTTCCCTCTTTCCCCCCACCACGGTGCCCTCCTCCCCCTCCCGCCCCACCCCACACCCTTTTCAGGCTTTGTTCCACAGCTTTTGCCTCCAGGCCTCAGATCCTTTCGTTCTCCACGAGCTCCCAGCAGCTCCACAGCCTTTCCTCTCCCATCCCGACCATTTCTCCGGGAATGGAGCTCCGCATTTCAATTGCCTTCTCTTTTCTCTGACTACTCCCACCAATCCAGAAGACCTAAAGCTGACACAAGGAACACTCGGTGCCCACAAATCCAAACCCAGACCCGGCCATCCCCAAACCAGCAACTCCCGGACAATTTGCGTTCATTCCAACCTAACACTGAGGACTCACCCAACCCTTCAAAATTCCCAAGAAATATCCTGTTGCCTTCACAGCTCCCAGGGGATTCTGCTTCGTGCTCACACGAAGGATTTGGGACTTCCCTGAAAAAACCCGTGCAGGGCACGCCGGAATCCCCGATCCCGTGAATCCGGGGAGCGTTAAAAGCTCGGTCCAGCCTGGGCCCCCGGAAATTTTTGCCAAATATCCCCCAAGTCCTCGGGATAACAGAACTCTCTGGTACTGCATTTTTGGCGTTGTAAAGCCTGGAATTACTCTATTCCTAGTGCTGGGCTCTGCATATGGCCGAGAAAATCCCGGCCTCCACACAGACCCAGATTCCAAACTTTTTGATACATTTCAGCAAGCCGAGAAATTCACCTTCCCTACTTCTTCTTAAGGGCATCCTTCTCTTCCCTTACCCGGCGTGCTCTCTCCCACTGGGGGTGGGTTTTCCCCTTCCCATGCTAATTAGTCCCTACTTCTAGGAGGTTTAGGTACCTTTCTTCCCTGGGACGGATTTCTTAACACAGCTACCGAGGCTTTGGGAGTCTCCTTTATCTTCTACTTTCTGGATCCATAAATGCCACAATCCAGACGCCCAACTTCAACAAGACATCCTTTTTACCTAAAAACACACACTCTCAACTCTTAGATCTTCTAAAGTTTTACCCCCGCAAAATTCCCCTATTTTTCCACCACTGAATTCCTCAGTCCTGCTTCCAAGGATTTCTTGAATACCACGGGGCTTTTCTCAAGATTTACCCCCACGACCTTCCCTACGTGCCCACTGCTCATCACCTCATTTTTCCCTCAATGTGGTCGTTCTCCACCCCAGAGAGTTTGTCAAGTGTTGCCTCCAAAATGTTCCCCATCTCTCCACTACTCAGCTCCCCATTTTGCCGCCAAAATATTCAATCTGTCCCCTCCACATTGCATCCACTTTTACCCCCAGCGTTTTACTTCCTCTACAATATTGATTCAATTTTTTCCACCCCAAACATCTGCATTCTCTCCCTTAAACAGCACCTCAGCTTTTCCCTCAAAAATGCCCCAGAGGGAAACTCAGATTCAGCCCCCAAACTCCCATTTGCCTACACAAACAGTTCTTGTGGCCCCTCTCAATTCCCCCAGGCTTTCAGCTCAAGGAAGAACTGGAAGCCTATTCCCTCATCTCCACCCTTGTTTTGCTTTCCTGGAAAACCTTGCGATCCCACACTTTCTCCAAGAGATCTGCTGGGACTACTGGAAGGTTTGCTCTCTCAGAGCGCCAGGGGGCTTTACAGCACTTGTTCCTCTGCATCTTTACCCTTTTATCAGCTTTCCCCTGGAACGGTGTTGTGGGAGAAGCTTGGAACTACCAGAAATGGATCACGTTCACATTTTTTCCCCACCAGTTTTTATCTGGTTTCAGATTCCTGGAATTACCCTCAAATGTGCCCTAGAACACTGCTGTGAAAGGATCAATGAGAAGAACAGCCGGAAAGCAGAAAACCACCTCCAGCAGCAGCCACAATGATCCCATTTCTCTTCTTACCTGGTCCTGCCAGAGCTCCCAACAGCCATTCCCATTCCAAAACAAGAGCTATGGAAGACATTCCTGCTGTCCGTGAGGGTGAGGCGGCAGTTCTGGATGTTCTTCGCTGTGCAATCAGACAACAAACAGAGTGTAAATGATCCTGGTGGTCCCTTCCAAGCCAAACCAGCCCGTGATTCCATGCGTGGATCAGCACCTGTCCCAGCTCCATTCCAGAAACCTCCTCCCACTAACCCAGAACTTTCCTTTTTCTGCTCAACATCAGGGGTTTGCTGCCGAGTGCCCCGGGCAGGGGACGCCTCAGCCTTCCCTGGGACCGCAGCATTCCCTGGGCTGCCTCAGCATCCCCTGCGCTGCTGTTCCACGCCCATCCCGTGGTCCAGCGCCTGCGCGGGCTGCAGTGCCGGGCTCTCCCCACGAGGCGGCAGCACCGGGAGCGAGCAGCCCCGGCCGGTCCCGCTGTCTCGGGGCAGCTGCGCCTGTAACCCGCCCTGAGCCGGCGGGGCCGTGAACACAGCGGGCACAAACCCCACCGCTCCCCTTTATTTCACCCTCAGAGGCACAGGATCGCAGCATTTCCTGGGCTGCAAGGGACCCACAGGGAGCATCGAGTCCAAATCCTGGCCCTGCACCCCAAGAATCCCACCCTGTGCCCGAGAGCCTTGTTCAGACCCAAACGCTTCCCCCAAGATCCTGAAAACACAGCGGGGCTGGGAGAAGGATGACCACGGAGGATTTTTTTATACAGATCTCCTTGCACGATCGTTAAATAATATTATTAGACAGTCCAGGAACGCATCCCTGTGCCGGGACAGCCACCCCTGTGCCGGAACACTCATCCCTGGGCCGGAATACCGATCCCCCGCGGCCCCCACCGTCCGCTCGGGGCTGTCCCCGTTCCCCGCTCACCTCCGAGCCCGGAGCACCCGCCCCGGTGCCCCCGGCCCGGCAGCGCTGCTCCCCGGGCTCCCCGCCATCGCCGCTCCTGGCGAAGAAGGGCGGAAGTCACCGGTACCGCACCGATGTGGCTATTCGACCTTCTCAAGATGGCGGCCGGAAGGACCCCCCCCCCCCCCCCCCGCTCCGTCTATTCGACTGCCTGAATGCTCCCGCCTGCCCCAGGCGCCGCTGACCCCACAGTCGGTGTCCGCGTAGCGGGAAACGCCTCAGAAAATTGCGCGCAAGCGCTGGGCTGGCGTCGGCGTCGACGTCGCGTTCAGGCAGCCGAATAGACGCAGCTTGGGGGGGCCTTCCCTGCCGCCATATTGAGAAGGTCAGAAAACAGTGCACACGACCGCCATCTTTAGTGTGGCATTGACACTTCCGCCCTTCGCCGCCATCTTGGGTGCTGGCAGAAGCCACTTCCGGTCGAGCCGCCATCTTTAGTGTGGTACACTTAGGGCCCCCGCCGCCCCTCACAAGGGCTTCTGTCTAGTCGGCTGCCTGAATCCGGCCCGGACTCCGACGCCCGCACCGCGCTTTCCGCGCGATTTTCCGCGGTGCTTCCCGGTGCGAGGACACGGCTGGCGGGGTCAGCCGCGCCGGAGGCGGGCGACGGCTCCGCGACCGGCGGCAGGCACCGGCAGGGACACCTCTCGCAGGGGGCCTAGTGCGTCCGCCATCTTGAGTGTGGCGGAAGTGTAAACCACCCTCTGCAAGGTCCTGGCAGATAATAAAATAATAAAATAAAATAAAATAAATACTGTCATATTCTAATAAAAACGTCACTTAACGCCGTCCCGAGAGCGCGGAACTGCGCCTTCCTTTCCGAGCCGCCTCCTTGAGAGCGACACGCGGGCGGCTCTATTCCGACCGTGCCCGCCCGGTGCCTCCCGCCCGGGTCGCGCTGCGACCGCGCCTCTGCTGCCCGGCAAAACCGGCCCCGCCGGGCCGCCCCCCGCGCTGTCATTCCCCGCGGTCACCGCCCCGCACGGCGCCCGTTCCTTTCCATAGCTGTGGCCCCGCTCACGCACGGCCGTGTCCCTTGGCGCTCCGAACCGCCCTTCGCCCCTCCCCTCCGCTGACACACCCGGCCCCGCTCGCTCCCGCTCCTTGCCACGCTCGGCAGCCACCGAGGCCGCCGCCCTCTCGGCTCAGCCGGCACCGGGCGGCAGCAGCGCCGGGGCGCCGTGTCGGGGGCGGCAGTGCCGCCGTGTCGGGGGCGGCAGTGCCGCGCTCTCGCCACCAGGCGGCAGCAGCGCCGCCCAGCTCAGCCCGGGGGCAGGCACAGAGCACAGGGAAAAGCCGGCTCCGGGCGCTCTGCAGCTCCTGCAGCCCGAGCGTCTCGGCTCCTGGGGCCAGGCGCTTGCTGCTTTCCTTCCTACAGAAAAACGCCGGCTCGTTATTCTCAAAACCTGCGGATCTCTATTCCCAGCTTCTTATATTGCTGTATGCGACAGAGTAGACAGAGAGGGCTGGCTTATTTCAAAATGAATTTACATCTAAATCAGTAGCATTTGCCTATAGACGTAAAAGTGAAGAACTTAACAGGTTTTAGTATTCTGCACACAGCCCTCGCTGGGAGGAATGGTAAAAAGTTAAAAACAAATGAAATTTTAAAAGTAGAAAGTTAGAAACAAAGTTACAACGGCAGAAATTTAGAAACAAACAAAGAGGTAAAATACAAGAAACAAACAAATTTCTAAAGGGAGAAAGTTGAAAACAAACAAAGTTAGAAACAAACAAACAAAAATTAGAAACAAACAAAATTAGAAAGGTAGAAATTTAGAAACAAAGTCAGAAAGGCAAGTGTTGAGCCTTTGACAGGGTACCCCTCCTTCTCGGACCAGGGTGAAAGAGCAGAGGAGGCTGCTGTTCTGCTAAGTTCTTTATTTCACGGTCTCACAGCTGTCTTGAAGGCAGAGTTCGAATGGGGTTACATGATACAGCCAAGCAGCAGCAGCAGGCAAAAACAGCTTCTTCTATATGCTCCATACACTATATTTTTTCTTACAGAAGTGTGGATTCCATTTGTTCATTGACCAGTAAGATTAACACACGATTCTAGTTTTCTTTTCCTTAAACCCATCCTGGTCTAATTCTAACAGTCGTAAGCCTCACACAAGTGTCACCTGCCCTTGTTCCATAAGGAATCCCTCTACAGACAGGGAGTTGTCACCGGCCCCGTGCTCATGGGCTGCAGGGGACACCTGCACTGAGGAGGAAATGGAAATGGGAAAGAGGGAAATGCAACCTGATGGGACGCACCTCTGGCACCACATTTCCTCTTCTTCCTGCTGTCCTGGAAAGCCCCAAGTAAATCCAGTCCCTCAGACCCTGCATCCCTGAACACCAGGAGAGCCGGTGTTTTACCCAGATCCCAGTGCCCTGCACGGCTGCGCTGACACGAGCGCAGGCTGACCGCTCCGCCCAGCACCATCCCTCATTCTCCTCCCACGGCTCCCCAAGCGGCCCCAAACCACCCCAGCGTGTCTGTGCCAGGGCCAGGGCCTGCCCCGAGCCCGACCAGAGGCTGTCACCCGGCCCTGCACCAGCTCCCACCCCTGGCAGAGCTGGGAATGCACTGAGAGCTCGGCTCCCCGGGCTCCCCAGCACCCAAACCAGTCCTCAGACACACAAAAATGCCCAACCTGCCCCTATGGGCGCAGCCAAACACCACAATTCCACCATCCCCAAGCAACTCTGGCACTTGCCTCTTCACCTCCGCCCATTTCCAGTAGCCGGGGCTAGGACCGGGCTGTCAAAAATAGCATTCCCTAGGCAGTTCATCCCAGCGCAGAGGAGAAGAGGAGCCTGTCCCTGACCCACACCATGGGCAGGACAAGGGGGGCCCTAGCTGGCTTTGCCTACTCCAACACCACAGCTCTTGGTCCCAAAGATGGGGCGAGTTCAGTGGTTTTTCCTGTCCTGAAAGAGAGCAGAAAAGGGAAGTTAATCCCACTGTGGAATCCAAGACTCCTGCATTTCCTATTTCTGCTCTGATTGCTCACCGTGGAGTTTTAGCTATGGAAAAAAAAAGGAGAATGACACCATATCAAATAAAAAGTGCCCTTTTCCAGCATTTTTATTCCAGGCATTAAAAGGATGCTCATTTCTCTTCTAGCATTGTTTCCCTCATTTTAGGAGAACCGTTTTCATCCCAGGCCCCACTCGTCAGTTGTTCGATCCTCTGGCACTGGATTTGGACAAAAGAAGGGACGCACCTGGACTGCAGGAAATCACTGAGAGAAACCCTTCCAAAACGTGACAGAGAAAAACAACAGGAGATGCAGGAAGACACATCCCTCATTTGCACGTCTGGAACGCTTTTCTAAAGACTTCTCTGCATCTGGATGCTCTTTGCTCTTGGCTTTCTTCACAGGAATGCATTTGCTGCTAAACACGTCTCAGACCCTTACCTGATCGGGATAAGGTGGGATGGAGATGAAGACTCCCACAGGGAATAGCCAGGGAGATGCAGGGCCTGGGAACATCAAGGACGGAGAAGAGAAGGAACAGGGATTGTTTTTCTTGTTTAGAGCCAGCAGTGCTGTGAGCTTGGAGAACACACGGCACCGCAGGGATCCAGGGCAGGAGCGGCATAACTGCGGGATAAGGGGAATCTGCTCCCACTCCAGGGCTGTGCCAGTGAAGGAGGGGAATTTTTTAGTGCCTTCATTACACACAAAAACCAAACCCAGCACCACCGAGCTGGACTTTCGTGAGCCGCAAAACAAAGCGGCCCCTGGCCTTTGGGGGAACACAACCTCACCGAGTCACGGAGCCAGGGGATGACACTTGGGAATGATCCTTGCTGCTGCCTGCAGGCAAATCGGATGAGGGAGCCACAGGAGCTGCGGGGTTTCCTGCTCTTCCTGCAACGCCATCGGTCCAGACCAGGAGACCTTTCCTGGAACAGATCTTCCCTGTAAAGGGAGCTACACCAAAGCTCAAGCCCTCATTTAGAGACCCTTGGAAAAGCAAAGGTGAGAGGGGATTACCTGGAGCCCCAGGGGACCGAGGCGAAGGCGATGAAGAAGCAGACAGCAAAGTGCTTCCACTGCTTCTCACTCCAGCAAAGGGAACATCCCTGGAATTTCATGTCCAGCGTCGCTCCCAAACCCCACAGGTGAACCCACACGTACTCCAGGACTGATCTCCTTCAAACTTCCAGCAGCACAGACTCACCGGGAGGAACTGCGATCCAAGGACACACATCAGCAACCGTCTTCCCGCTTGCCCCTCTCTCCACATTTTCCCTTTCCAGCGGGATGCAGGTGCCACCCCCCAGAGGCAGGAAAACTGCCTTGCAATCCGCTACAAAACCTGCCTGGAAAGCCCAGGATGCCCGGAGCCAGCAGCCGTTTCTCCTGGAGC
>NW_028120195.1:0-18991 GCF_965178545.1 Coloeus monedula
CAGGGGAAGCGCGGGGTCGGTGCCCGCTGTGTCCGCCGCGGCCCCGGGAGCATCCCGCAGGTGAGCGGGGAGGGGGAGCTCTCCCCAAATCTCTCGGCGTTTTCTCTTGGGGGGTGTTTGGAGCTTGCAGCTTCCAGAATGGAGCCCCAAATCTCTTTGTGGGTCCCTGGGAGGGTTTCATTTTGGGGGGGGGGGGAGGGGGGGGCGATGTTTGGATCCTGCAGGACCCCAAAGCTGAGCCGCAAATGCCCCTTCGGGGGATATTTTGGGGGCTCCGTCCCGCTGCCGGGGTGGGAGGGGGACATCGGTCTTGGGGCCCCCCCAGGAGAGCGGTGGAGGGGAACGCCGGGAGCCCCGGAGTGGGGTGAGGGGAGAGGGGCGATCCCGGAGCTGGGGGACCCCCGGCAGCCTGGAGAGGGAGTGAGCCTGGATAAGGGGGGACCTCTGGGATCGCTGGAAGCCCAGAGCAGAGAATCAGGGAGAAGGGACCCCTGGGACCCCCAAAACCCCCTGGATCATCGCTGAGTGGGACCCCAGAGAGGGGGAACCCCAGGAGCCATGGGGCCCCAATGAGCCCAGGGAAAGGAGAGTCCTGGAACCTCGAAGTAGAGAGATCAGAGAGGGGGAAGTGCTGGGAGAGTTTTTTGGGCTGAATCGTGGTGGTTTGGGGTTGGTATGGACACAAAAGACCCGGAGACTTCGGGAGATGGGCCTGGGCAGGAGGAACCCCCCAGCCCAAGGCGCTCACCCCTTGTTTTCCCCCCCAAACCAGGATTTGTCATTCCCAAGGTGTGGCTGGATGGAGGGAGGAGGAAAAGCCCCGGAGATGCCGCACGAGGAGGGGCTGCAAACGCCGCCCAGAGAGATCCAAGGAGGAAAGAGCCCCCCTGTGCCGGGAAGGCGGCCGGAGATCCAGGGGGAGCTCAGAGCTGGGGGAGAAGCCTCAGGGTGGGGAGAATCCCCACAAGTGCTTGGAATGTGGGAAGGGCTTCAGGTGGAGCTCCAACCTGTGGGGACACCAGAGGATCCACACTGGGGAGAGGCCCTATGAGTGTCCCAAGTGTGGGAAGAGCTTCAGGCAGAGATCCCACCTGAGGGAACACCAGAGGATCCACACTGGGAAAAGACCTATGAGTGTGGGGAATGTGGGAAGAGCTTCAGCAATAGCTCCAAGCTGATGGAACACCTGAGCACTCACACTGGGGAATGGCCCCACAAGTGCTTGGAATGTGGGAAGGGCTTCAGCTACAAATCCCAGCTGAGGGCACACCAGAGGATCCACACTGGGGAAAGGCCCTACAAGTGTGGGGAATGTGGGAAGAGCTTCAGGCAGAGGCCCCACCTGATTCAACACCAGGTGATCCACACCGGGGACCGGCCACATGAGTGTGGGGAATGTGGGAAGAGCTTCTGGTGGAGCTCCGACCTCATTCAACACCAGATGATCCACACCAGGGAGAGGCCCTACGAGTGTTCTGAGTGTGGGAAGAGGTTTCACACCAGCTCCAATCTCCTTGTGCACCAGCGGATTCACACGGATGAGAGACCCTTCCGCTGCCCCCGACTGTGGGAAGGGTTTCAAACACAACTCAAACCTCATCAGGCACCGGCACATCCACACGGGGGAGAGGCCCTACGAGTGTCCCCAGTGTGGGAAGAGCTTCTCACAGAGCTCTAACTTGACCCAACACCAACGGAGGCACTGCTAAGGGAAGCCCTGCGAGTGCCCCGAGTGTGGGAAGAGCTTTGTGCACTGCTCCATCTCCATCTCCATCCCCCGTGGGAGGATCGGTGTTGGATGATCCCCAGTGACCCCCGTTGGGCAGAGCCCTGGTGATCCGTGCTCCTGGTGATCTGTGTTCGGAAGACACCTGGCTGACGGGCTCCACATCTTCCTGGCTCCCTGTGGGCACCTGGATGAACCCGGGGCAGGAACATCCCTCAGGACACAGACTGACATCGGGAATTCATTGGGGAGAGTAGATTTAATGAATATTGACCCCCAAAAATCTTTTCCATTCAGTCCTATCTTCTGGTGACATCCAGGAATACTGGATGGTCTTGGAGGTCTTTTCCAACCTCAGTGATTCCATGATTCTGATTTTCTCTGGCCCAAGGGCATCTTCCACAACCAAATGGTGATGGACTGGAGCAAAGACCAAGATTCTGGAGACAATGGGGTGGAAATGCCTCCAAAACAGGTTCCTTCCTCCCACCCAAGCACATGGATCCTCAGCCGGCACGGACACGGAAATCCTTTTCTTTTGGCCTTGGTTTTCTTTTCATTCCTCTTCATCCCTTCAATACACTTGAAACTGGGGAAAAAATAAAGACATTGAACCAAGAGATGGGTGGAGATGTGGGGGACAATGACATGGATGGAAACGTGGTGGGGACACAGCCATGGGTGAGGACACGGTGGGACAGGGCCAGGGACATGTGGGGATGTGGCCATGGGAGGTGCCATTGGGGGAACTTGCAGGGGATGGGGGGGATGCTGGGTTTGAGGGAGTTGAGGGTTCCTGGGAGGGATTTGGGGCTTGCTGAGGGCTCTCAGAAGCATCCACAGAAATGAGAAGTAATGAGCTGAGACATCCTCAACAGCTTTCCATGATGCAAAGTGTTGGGCCCTTTTGTACTTTTTTTTCCCCCTTTTATTTTTAGCTAGAAGATGTGTTTAGTCTGGGGTGAAAAAATCTGTCATGTTGGTGAGATTCTCCCCTACCACAGCACCGCTCTGAAAAGGACAGCTACTCCAAATGGGTCACTTCTGCTATCAGCCACGGGGTGAGCACAGCGGTGGCTGATTAACAGCGTGGGGTAAAAGCCATGTAGGACAAAGATGAGGTGAAACCTTGCTCAGAAATGAAGCTGTGGGAGGAATGAGGTGGGTTTGGTTGTAATTTTCCAGGAGCCTGCAGCCACAGCCACAGCAATGAACCCTTGAGTTCACAGCTCTGGGCTGTTTCTGTTCTGCTGCAACACTGGGCACATCTATGCCCGAAGATAGTCCAGGCTTAGGCTCACAGCTGTGTTCAGTCAGCCTGTGAGGGTGGCAGGGGTTAGGATAGAAAAGTGCCACCCAAACTGAGAGTCTTCAGAGAGAAGGATGTCCCTGCAAAGGCCAAGAAACTGGGGATCGTTTTAGCCATGTCATGATAGCTGAGGGAGGAGTATCCACACCCACCAGTTTTAGGTTTTCACCTAGATCATAGAACCACAGAATGGTTGTAAGGGACCTTCAAGATCATCTTATTTCAATCCTTCCACTAGACCAGGTTGCTCCACGCCCTGTCCATCCTGGGTTGGAACTCTTCCAGGGATGGGGCATCCACAACTCCTCTGGGGAACCTGTTTCAGTTTCTCACCAGCATCTGTTGACCTGAATCAAGAGATTTTCACAGTCTCCTTTTACACTGGACAGTGAGAAACCATAGATGGGATTCGTCTTACCTATCTTCAGGTGTCTGTGTCTGCACAGGATTTCTGGCCTCTTACAATAGAGGAGGTCAAGTCGCCGGAGTCAGTAGAGGTAATGTCACTGGTCTGCTCATGGTCAGACAGATTCCTAAATTTTGTCAGACAAATCATGCCCTGAATTTGGCTCTGTGAAGACAATCTGGGGTGACTTGCTTAGGGAGAGACACCTGTATTGAAGGCATTGTACTAGTTTGAAAACAAACCAGTGGGAGGCACCAAGTCAGAACAACAATTTAATGGAAATTAAAGAAAAGGAAAAAAAAGGTAAAAGAAAACACTGTCAAACTGACAGAGTCAAGGTACAACCTGTCACCCTGTTAGGCAGGGTGGTGGTAGCAGTCTGGTAGAATGGTGGCTGCAGTCCTCTGAAGCAGTGATCCTGTAGTAAAAGAGTCTGCTCTTCCTCAGAAAGTCCAATGGTGGCTGTGTAGCTCCTGTCCTCTGGAAATCCAGTGGGAAGGGGGGTGTCTCTGGTGGTCAGAGTCCCAGATTATATCCACAATGGGATGCTTGGTTCCTCCCTCTGGGTGGAGCATCTCACAATGGGGTAATGAGTCATGAGGCCAAGTGTTGATTAGACTCATTAACAGAAGATAGTCCGGAGGGAGTTATCTCTGAGTCATGAGGCAGGACAATGATGGGCAATTAACAGAAAGATAGTCTGGGGGGAGGAGGCAAGGAAACACTGCCCCACCTGGTTTCAACAGCTCCTGAGGATGGTAATAGAATACACTGCAACCCAGGACATTATCCACCCCTTATTCTATTACCATCTACATTATCCCAAATCAGTTCCTTCTTAAACTCTAAAATACACATACATATATATATATATATATATATATATATATATACACAATGAAACCCTACACACCGTTCTCACCTAAGATTAGGTCTCCTTGTACACAACGGGTTTCCCCATCTTTCTGCATTACCCACCAAGTGCAACCAGGTCCTTGAGCAAAGACAATCCCACGGATGGGTTTGCCTTTGCCTGAGGTGGGATTGATCCAAACAGTCTTTCCTAAAATACCTCTCAGGTGTACCACAGGGACTCTATCTCCATCCACTGTGTGCAAGGGTTCAGACTCGGCGGGACCAGCTCGATTGATGGACCCTTGGGTATTGACCATCCAGGTGGCCTTTGCTAAGTTCACTTCCCAATTTTTGAAGGTCCCCCCACCAAGTGCCTTTAGGGTGGTTTTAAGTAGTCCATTGCAGCGTTCAACTTTTCCGGCAGCTGGTGCATGATAAGGAATATGATATATCCATTCAATACCGTGTTCTCTGGCCCAGGTGTTGATGAGGCTGTTCTTAAAATGAGTCCCGTTGTCCGACTCGATCCTGTCAGGGGTGCCATGTCTCCACAGGACTTGCTTTTCCAGGCCCAAGATGGTGTTCCGGGCTGTAGCATGAGGCACAGGGTAGGTCTCCAGCCATCCAGTTGTCGCTTCAACCATGGTCAACACATAGTGCTTGCCTTGGCGGGTTTGGGGAAGGGTGATGTAATCAACTTGCCAGGCTTCCCCATACCTGTACTTTGACCATCGTCCACCGTACCACAGAGGCTTCACCCGCTTGGCATGCTTGATTGCAGCACAGGTCTCACAACTGTGGATGACCTGTGAGATGCTGTCCATGGAAAGGTCCACCCCTCGGTCACGGGCCCATCGGTATGTTGCATCTCTCCCCTGATGACCAGAGGCATCATGGGCCCAACGAGCTAGGAATAATTCTCCCTTGTGCTGCCAGTCCAGATCCACCTGTGATACTTTCACCTTGGCAGCTCGGTCCACCTGCTCGTTGTTGCGATGCTCTTCATTAGCCCGACTCTTGGGTACGTGCGCATCCACGTGTTGAACCTTCACGGTCAGCTTCTCTACTCGGGTGGCGATGTCCTGCCAAATCTCAGCGGCCCAGATGGGTTTCCCTCTGCGCTGCCAGTTGGCCTTTCTCCAGCGATCCAGCCATCCCCACAGAGCATTAGCTACCATCCACGAGTCGGTGTAGAGATAGAGCCTCGGCCACTTCTCTCGTTCAGCAATATCCAAAGCCAGCTGGACGGCTTTAAGCTCTGCAACCTGACTCGATCCACCTTGTCCCTCGGTAGCTTGTGCAACTCGTCGTGTGGGGCTCCATACTGCAGCTTTCCACTTTCGGTTAGCGCCTACAATTCGGCAGGAACCATCAGTGAAGAGGGCATAACGTCTTTCAGTCTCCGGTAGCTCATTATATGGTGGGGCTTCCTCAGCACGGGTCACTTGCTCTTCCTCTTCTTCAGAAGATAATCCAAAAGTCTCACCTTCAGGCCAGTTTGTTATAATTTCTAGAATCCCAGGGCGATTCGGGTTTCCAATACGGGCACGCTGTGTGATGAGGGCGATCCATTTGCTCCATGTGGTGTTGGTGGCGTGATGCGTGGAAGGAACCTTTCCCTTGAACATCCAACCCAGCACCGGTAGTCGGGGTGCCAGAAGCAACTGTGCTTCAGTGCCGATTACCTCAGAGGCAGCTTGGACTCCTTCATAGGCTGCCAAGATTTCCTCCTCTGTTGGAGTGTAGTTGGCTTCAGACCCTCTGTAGCTTCGGCTCCAGAATCCCAGTGGTCGGCCACGAGTCTCACCAGGCACCTTCTGCCAGAGGCTCCAGGACAGACCATTGTTCCCGGCTGCAGAGTAGAGCACGTTCTTCACCTCAGATCCTGTTCTGACTGGGCCAAGGGCTACAGCGTGAGCGATTTCCTGCTTGATCTGGGCGAAGGCTTGCTGCTGTTCAGGGCCCCAGTGGAAATCATTCTTCTTGCGGGTAACCAGGTAGAGAGGGCTCACAATCTGGCTGTACTCGGGAATGTGCATCCTCCAGAAACCTATGGCGCCTAGGAAAGCTTGTGTTTCCTTCTTGCTGGTTGGTGGAGACATCGCAGTGATCTTATTGATGACCTCGGTGGGAATCTGACATCGTCCATCTTGCCACTTTACTCCCAGGAACTGGATCTCTTGAGCAGGTCCCTTGACTTTGCTCCTTTTGATGGCAAAGCCAGCTTCCAGGAGAATCTGGATGATTTTCTCTCCTTTCTCAAACACTTCCTTTGCTGTGTTTCCCCACACGATGATGTCGTCGATGTATTGCAGATGTTCTGGAGCCTCACCCTTTTCCAATGCAGTCTGGATCAGTCCGTGGCAAATGGTGGGACTGTGCTTCCACCCCTGGGGCAGTCGATTCCAGGTGTATTGCACACCCTTCCAGGTAAAAGCAAACTGGGGCCTGCATTCTGCTGCCAGAGGAATGGAGAAGAAGGCATTGGCAATGTCAATAGTGGAGTACCACTTCGCTGCTTTGGACTCCAGCTCGTACTGAAGTTCCAACGTGTCCGGCACAGCGGCGCTCAATGGTGGCGTGACCTCATTCAGGCCACGGTAGTCCACCGTCAGCCTCCATTCTCCACTGGACTTACACACTGGCCATATAGGGCTGTTGAAAGGTGAATGGGCCTTGCTGACCACCTCTTGGCTCTCCAGTTTGCGAATCATCTCATGGATGGGAACCACAGAGTCTAGGTCGGTGCAGTATTGCCGACGGTGCACTGTTGCTGTGGCGATTGGCACCTGTTGTTCTGCAACTCTTAGCAGTCCCACGGCAGAGGGGTCATCTGAGAGGCCAGGCAATGTACTCAGTTGTCTGATATCTTCTGTCTCCACAGCAGCTATCCCAAAAGCCCAACGATGTCCTTTTGGGTCCTTGAAATATCCATTTCTGAGATAGTCTATGCCGAGAATGCACGGGGCCTCCGGGCCAGTCACGATGGGGTGTTTCTGCCACTCGTTCCCAGTTAAACTCACTTCAGCTTCCAGTACAGTCAGCTGCTGGGATCCTCCTGTCACCCCAGAAATAGAAATGGGTTCTGCTCCCACATACCTTGATGGCATCAGAGTACATTGAGCACCGGTGTCAACCAAAGCCATGTATTTTTGTGGGTCAGATGTGCCAGGCCATCGGACCCACACAGTCCAGAAGACCCGATTCTCCCTTTCCTCTGCCTGGCTAGAGGCAGGGCCCCTCTATTCCTGGTCATGGTGCATGTTGCTTCCCTCTGGTGAACACGTTCCTGAGGTCCCTTCAAGAGGATCAGTCACATTATCATTCCTATACCGTCTGGAGTTCTGTGTGCGAGAGACCGGAGCAATGTTGACTCTAGATGCGCTTCTTGTGGTAGTTGTCCCTCTTTTTAGTTCACGTACCCGAGCTGCTAAGGAGGAGGTGGGTTTTCCATGCCACTTACTCATGTCTTCTCCATGTTCCTGAAGGAAAAACCAGAGGTTACCTCGTGGGGTGTATCCTCTCTCCCTGGTTGGGGGACGCCGGCTCCTAATGGCAGAGACTCTTGTTGGTTCTGGTGAGATCTGGTAAATCCCTTCCTTAAGTTCCTTTTTCAATTTCTGATGGCCTTCTTCAATCAAGCTCTGGACTTGCTCAGCCAAAAGACTTGTTTCCACGGATGAGACATGGGTGCGAAACGGGGCTGTGACGGTGTCCTCGTAAATCCTCAGTCTGTTCACCAAGACGCCCACCCTGTCCTCACCTTCCCTCCATTGCAGTGTTGCCAGGTAACGGGAGTATATCTCTGGTCCAAGGCGTGCAAACCTCAACCACATCTGTGACGTGCACTGGACACTATCTGGGCTCTTAGGAAATCTCTCGTCTTCTGAGAACATGATCTCCAGCACAGCCAATTTCCTCAGGCACTGGATACCTTGTTCCATTGTGCTCCATTTTCCTCGGTGCACCTGGAGGTCTTCTTTACAAAGGTACCTGTCCCTTACACTTGTAAGCAGTCGCCGCCAGAGGCTGAGGGTTTCTTGGGTTCTCCCGATCCCCTGGTCAATGACCACATCCCGGGACAGAGATCCCAGTTGCCTGGCCTCACTTCCGTCCAGAATGGTGTCATTGGCTGCAGCGTCCCAGATGCAGAGCAGCCAGGTCAGGATAGACTCGTTCGTCTGGCGGGTGAATTCCCTCCGCAGGTCTCGCAGCTCACCCAGGGATAGCGACTGAGTGATGATCTCTGGCTCTGCCTCTTCTGCTGGGTGCGAAGGTCCTGCTGCATCCCCGTCAGTCACTATGCGGACTGATTTGCTTTTTAATTTCTTCTTCTGCACAGGGGCAACTGCAATCAGTTTAGGCTGTTCTGGTTCAGTGATGGTTTGCATGGGGACACTGACAGTGCTTTTGGTTCCTTTCTCCTCTGTGTCAGTCTGCGTAGACATGGACGCTGTTGTTTTACATTTGGTTCCTTTCTCCTCTGTGACGGTCTGCGTAGAAATGGATGTGGTTGCTTTGCTTTTGGTTCCTTTCTGTGTGACAGTCTGTGTAGACGTGGTATTTGCTGCTTTGCTCCTTTTTACCTCCTCCTCAAGCAGACGTTGCACCACACTAAGTAGTGTTTTGGTTCTAAGCATGGTGTACACAATGCAGGCCATAGAGAAAAAAGAGAAGAGAACTGACAAGAAGATTATACCATCCTTAACATCCAGAGGGAACTCAATTTTTTCAAAAACTGCTGTGCCTGGCCTGAAAGGCTGGAAGAAACCACTCTCTACTCCTCCCACCAGGGGCTGGCTGTGATTGTTGAAGAGGTCCCAGACATAGGAGCCCAGACTAGGACAGCCAAACAAAATTGAGTATATATTCCGAATGGTATTCATCGCCTCGCAGGTTATTATGCTATAGACATAATAAACAAATAAAGCAATTCTCATACCATTCCCTGGTTTTAACAGGAGTAATACAACAGGCAGGTAGTTCCCCATGTGAGGAAAAATATAGAGAGCAAGATACAGTACCCATGCAGACCAGCTGAGCACCATGCTGAATAGATTTCTGTTTGTACAAAATTGTAATTCTGACTTTTTCTCAGAGCAGGCCCCACATTGGGCGCCAAATTATGTACTAGTTTGAAAACAAACCAGTGGGAGGCACCAAGTCAGAACAACAATTTAATGGAAATTAAAGAAAAGGAAAAAAAAGGTAAAAGAAAACACTGTCAAACTGACAGAGTCAAGGTACAACCTGTCACCCTGTTAGGCAGGGTGGTGGTAGCAGTCTGGTAGAATGGTGGCTGCAGTCCTCTGAAGCAGTGATCCTGTAGTAAAAGAGTCTGCTCTTCCTCAGAAAGTCCAATGGTGGCTGTGTAGCTCCTGTCCTCTGGAAATCCAGTGGGAAGGGGGGTGTCTCTGGTGGTCAGAGTCCCAGATTATATCCACAATGGGATGCTTGGTTCCTCCCTCTGGGTGGAGCATCTCACAATGGGGTAATGAGTCATGAGGCCAAGTGTTGATTAGACTCATTAACAGAAGATAGTCCGGAGGGAGTTATCTATGAGTCATGAGGCAGGACAATGATGGGCAATTAACAGAAAGATAGTCTGGGGGGAGGAGGCAAGGAAACACTGCCCCACCTGGTTTCAACAGCTCCTGAGGATGGTAATAGAATACACTGCAACCCAGGACAGGCATCCATCCAGGACAGGTAGTTTTCACCTGTAGAGGAGTGTTTGGAGAAGGTGTCTGCTTTGGATGTTGCTGGAATTCACTCCAATGAGTCCAAAGAAGACCTTGGGTGATCAGTTGGCTTCCTGTTTTGAACACAGAACTGTCATGCAGACATCAGCCAAATATCAGAGCTCATCCTCTGACATCTGGTCTAGAACAGGCCACCAAAGACCAGTCAATAATGATTTTATTGGGAAAAATTACCAGTTTCTTCCTTGCACATGGGAATGACTGTGTTACCTAAATTGTGAGGTATCTGCCACAGCACCTTAAAAGCTTCCAGACTCACAAATCTGCAAGGGAAAAATTTTCTTCCTGAAATTAAGCTTTTTCTGTTTTGTTTTTGTTTTTTTTTTAAACAAGACATGCAATTTATTCCAGTATGACCCAACTACTCACCACACAAATGAGTAAGAGAGGAGTAAATATAATCATTCAAATGCAGCTTTAAGTAGATCAGCAAAAGAAAACCACAGGGGAGATCCATTACAAAACTAAACTCTGAAATTTGAAATCACACATGAATCTTGAAGTATCCTGGGACTAGATCTGCCTGGATTGAGAGGATGATTTCAGCTTGCAGCCTTTATTTAGAAGAACTGAGCACTGATGTCCAGCCAGCGAGATGGGAATTCATGTTTATGAGCCGCTTGGCAAATACTTACGCACCTCCCACAAAAACCTTCTAATTAAATGTTAATTAAATGCAACACATTAGGCTTAGCAGACTCTCTGCTGCTGAGTTATATACATACACTGCAGACACTCTAATGAAATACTTGACTTTGATTTACGAACATGAATGCAGCTAGAACTGGGGCTCGCTCTGGTATCTAATTTTGCACAAAACAAAGGAGGCTGCCTTGCCTCTGCTAATGGCTCCAGCTTTTTAATGAATACTTCCAGCCATGATGTAATTACACAGTAACTTAGAGGCAGGGAAGTGACACAAGCAGAGAAATGTCTTGCATGGAGGGGACCTCCTCTCCTGGCAGTGGGCAAGGATTTTTCCGGGTCTCCAGCAGCAAAAGCCCTTCAGCCACCGCAGTGATCTCATTTCAGTCCTCATTGCTCTCACTGCCATCACAAAGCCTTACTTGATCTGAAGGGATGGAAACAGCAGGTGAGGCTCAGATTGTGTCATGCCTGTTACAGTCAAGATGATGAAGGGCCACGGGTGAAAATCATCAAGAGGAAATTGGAGGTGCCACCTCAGGAGTGAACTCGTTTATGCAGATGGCTCCTGATAGAGCTTCTCAATGCAATATTCACTTGTTTCACATACAAAATAATCAACACATTATTAACCTTTATTCAGCTTCAAAGTAAGCAAATATCACAAAATCACAGAATATTCTGAGGTGGAAGGGACCCACAAGGATCACTGAGTCCAACTCTTAAGTGAATGGCCCATATGGAGGTCGAACCTACAACCTTGGCATTATTAGCACCGTGTTCTAACCAACCTAATTCTGGCCTGAGTATGGAGTTACCTCAAGCTTGCCTCCTTTTTATTTTTATTTTCCACCTGACCCCTTAAATTTCCAGTGCAGACACTGACTGGCAAATTTAGAAAAAACAAATTCTGAAGTACTTCTTATTCCCAACGAGCAAGGTGCAGCCTGGAGTATGGGACCACTGAAACTCTCTAGGATTTATAATACTGCTCATTTTCTCTTGGGCTTTTCGGTAGAATTCTCCTTTAGTGTCCAGAAATGGAGGCAGATCCTGTCACGCTGTATATTACAACTCCTCAGTGATAATCAGCAGCTGGCACAGGGTATGAATCCATGTGGTATCCACAAAATACACTGGTAGAGGAACAATATTTATACAGTTTCCACACAAAAAGCCCTCCAAAGCTCTAAGACTATTGGAAAGTATCAACCAGCCAGGAAAACTTTCAGTTATCCTACTCAAGGACTCTTCCTGGCTCTTGGGTGATGGCCCACCCAGCAAAAATGCAGATTAAATTGTCCCGTGAAATTTTGAGGCTTTGTAATCACCTCAGGCAGAGTTTGTGCTGCTGCACTGATGTCAGTAACTGGGTTGGTGCTTTTAGTATCGGCTGAGGTATGTCCTGCCTCCACTGTGACTGAGTTCTTTTTAAGCCTTGAAGTCATTCTCCTTAAAAATGTGTTGATTATTTCTCAATGTGGAGAAAAAGCACTGCTCTCCAAGCAAACCCAGCAACACAGAAAGAGAAACTTGAAAATAACAACCCTTGCTGAAGTGGTAGGAGGCTGAAGTCACTCGTGTAGTGCATTGAGATTCCCAGAATGGAAGACAACGGCTGAAATGCACATTACTATCTCAGGGACAAAAAAAGGAGAGATCAGATGAAATAATGATAAGAAAAGGCAAAATAAATGAGTTACTCATCTCCCTGAGGGCAGGCTGTGCTGGTTTTATGAATGTGAGAGCCTATTCTTGGCCTTACACAGGCATCTGTGAAAAATGTGCCGCTGTTGCACCCGTCTGTGTGTACCCTCTCAGAAGGAGTGACCGCGGCGAAATTCAGCGCACCTGACACGTCCTGCAGGAAGGTGTGAGGGACTGACCACATCTTTCTGGAGGGCTCCGTGTGCACCACAGCTGACTAAAGGACCAGCAAGGTCAGAGACTACCTTGGATGTAGTCCTAGAAAACCATCCAGGCGCACTAAATAAAACAGAAGCCAGTAGGCATCTGGGGAGAAGTGATCTTAATGCATTCAGATCAGAGATGTTGCTGGCAGAAGGCTCAAGCAGCAATGCTCGGGGCATAAAGACCATGGGAAGCTTTACCTTAAACAGAGGTCCTTACCTGTGAGGAAGTAAAAACAGATGATGGAAACATCCATTATTCCATATTGCTAAGTGGGAGGGAGGGAGCTTTCCTTGAGAAGTCCCAGGCATGACAACAGAAGAGGCTGTAGTAGGAGGAAGGCAGAAAAAAAGGGACATTCAGGGACTTTACTCATTAGCACAGAGCCGCAGAAGGTGAGAATGTTCCATACCCATGGAGACAAATTATTTTTAAGGTATCAGAAAACCTACTGTAGACATCTCCTCCAGGATAAGAAGGTTCACACCAGGAAGTGCCTCTACTCTGAGTTCAGAGGGCAGAGAAATGTTACCGCTCAGTCCCTATAAATCACTCACTTTTTTTTTTGGCAAGACCAGGGGGAATTTTAATGACTTGAATTCTTCAAGGGACACCATATGTTGGTTTTGGCTCCAAAAAAAGTGCAGAATGTCATTTTTGAGGCTCAAAAGGCACCTTAATTATCTATAGTCAGCCAGGAGTTGAGCATACCATTGAACTCAACTGATGAGCTACAAAGACCAAATTATGCTAGTATTACCAAGTTATGCTGCTTATTTAGGAAACTGGGTTCTTGTTCCAGCCTAGCCTTTGTGGGTTAAACTATTCCCCAGCCACAGGAGCTGAAAATATTGAATGAAGTTGACATAGTCCCAATCTAAAACCTATAAATCCCAAAGACATGCCTGTTTCAAAATATTCCTTGATTTTTGAGATTTATGGCCTAAATATTAAGAAATTCCATTAAGTTAAGGTATGGGTTTTTTTCCCCTGAATATCATTAGTTCTTTCCTTCTCTGCGTGGAAAAAAGTATAATTTTTTGCCTTTGAAAACATTATAATACATTGCTGGATCTCTGTCCTGGTTTCAGCCAGGGTAGGGTTAATTTCTTCTCAGTAGGTGTTCCAGTGATGTGTTTTGGATCTGGACTGAGAATGGTGTTGATAACACACTGACGGGGTGGTTTTTTTGCTAAGCTGTATTTAAAAAGTCAAGGAGTTTTTCCTTGTTTTAATGCTCTGTCAGAGGAGGTTTGTAAAAGAGACTGGGAGGGGAGCATAGCTGGGACAGGTGACCCAAACTGCCCAAAGGATATTCCACACCACAGAACATCCTGCCCAGTAGCTAACTGGGAGGAGTTACTGGGAAGGGGCCGATCTTGGTTTGGGAAGTGGGTTCTGGCACTGGTCAGCGGGTGCAGAACAATTCTGTTGTGTGCCACTCATGTTTCCCTGTTGGGGTCCCTCCCCCCTGCCATGTGGTCCTGGGAGAGGGGCCCACGGGGGAGACACAGGGTTTCCCTCACCCCTGGTCAGCCTCGTTCCCCATTGGTTGTTTTGTGTCCCCCTGCGTGGGCAAGGACCCTCGGTGATGCCTTTTCCTGGTCTTAAAATCAAGAGTCAGACACGGTTAGAAGGGGAAAAGGGATTTTACCTTGGTATTTATTTTAAGGATCCTTAGGTGCACATGTCCAGGTCATATGCACCAAAATGCACCCTGCCAAGTATGCCCCCAAAGATCGGGTGAAACATTATAGGTTTTATTAATTAGCATATCTATCAAAGATTCCTCAATGAGAGGCTCAAGTGAGCCCCCCTCCCCAAGGAACCTTCCCCTGGATGGTTCTATCTTGGTTTACAGAATGTGTTCTGGAGAGGACCTTGGGGTCTGGGGCACACTGATCCCTAGCTACGAAGCTTCTAAAATGTTTAGTCTCTTAGCTTGAAAGCAAGTCCCAGAATGTAGGCAAAAAGCACTAGGAATACGGAAGTTGTAAAAAGGTATAACAGGGGTATAAAAGAAAAGGCAAAAAATCTTCATGGCATCATTGGGTCGCGTGATTGCAGCAGTTCCTCAGCAGATCCCAGCCATGTGGCTGGAGAAATAAACATCACTGAAAATATCTACCAAGAATGGGTCCATATATATTTCTTTCCATGGGCCTCACTGTCTGATACACGTGTTGCAGTATCCCCACTGTAACATTTCCCTTTTTATTATAATTTAGCTTTATGACTGTATTTTACTTTCTTTCCAGTTTTTAAACTGTTCTTGTCTCAACCTACAAGCTTTACTTTGATTCTTCTCCCCATTCCACCAGGGTGGGACAGAGAAAGGGGCGGCTGAGCAAGTGGCTGCTTAATTTCCAGCTGGGCTTAAACCATGACAATCACAAAGTTCTTAAAAAATGCATACAACTTATAGTGTATTTCCCTTGAACAGACTTCAAGAGAGCGAAGCAGTCAGTGGCTTGTAAATCTGGCTGGTCCTCCTACAGCCCAGACCGATCTGCTTTCAGGGTGGGAAGAACTGAGAGAAGCAATTAAGGGTGATGAAATTTAAGTTAATTCTGCTGAAACCTAAATGTTAAACATGACAATGAAAGTAAATGCTGCTTTCCTGTCTGTTGAGAGGGACAGTGAGAAATTGAGCAGAAAACCATAAAACATGTAAGAAAATGGACAAGTGAGCTGTCCACTATGAATGAAGTATGTGAACAAATCAATGGCCCCCAGGACTTCAGACTGGCCACCATGAAGTTAATTTTGTAGCAGCAGCAAGGACCCAAACACAAAGCTGGTGAGTGTTGGATTAGGCTGTCAGTGGATGAGAGAACAGGACCATGCTTTACCTTAGAGCCTCATGGTCTGTGATCCACGGGGAAGAGTTATGGTTCCAGGGGATTGGAAGTGGATGATGTTTCAGGTCCCTTCCAATGCAAAACATTCTATGATTCCTCTCCCTGAAGAAAAACGTGGATTTCATAAATGAGCAAGATCAAAACGTTGTATGAAGAGAAAGTCACTGGGCCCATAGATGTGGGAAATACTAAAACCTGATTTCTTGGGAAACCTCATCTCACACTGTCTGTAGAGGATTGCGCTAAAATTGTAGCGTGAATTCAACCTTATTTGATGTCAGACAGAGATTGTCTTAATACTCAGCAGAAGGGAACAGCAGGGAAATCACAATCCAATAGTCAGGACCATTCTCCCAGTGGAACCAGCAACTCTGCCTCTCTTTACCTGGGAATCCATCCATTTTCACCCAAGCTTGTGAGAATTTAATGATTTCCATCTGTCAGATTTCACTTGTGTTGGCCAACAGGACCAAAATTCACGAGAAGGGAACAATGCAGAGGCTTAGGTGTGCAGTGTCAGCTGAATAAGTCTAGAACTCATCAGTGGTGAGTTATGACACCCGGAGCTCCAGAGGCTGCCAGGCCAAGGAAGAAGCACTGAGACAGAGCTCGTATCTGGTAAAAGAAAAAAAAAAACAGAAATATGTGTGTAAGTAGTCTGAAGTGCAGGGGAAGAACTGAAAAGGAGGTAAGTTTGAAGGAGACACAAAACTGGGAGGAATGGCTGCTACTCCATGGGACAAGAAAGTCATGGGAATTTTTGTGGGTGTTGAAACTTCCATTTTAAGGGAGTAACCAGTGGTCTGCTCTAACAATAACACACTGAATCTTTAATGTTGTCCACAACCAATTATGCCCAGAACTGGGATCACTTTAATAACAGAGGTGTCAGTTGCCTGCAGACAGCCTGTGATTAGGCTTGGCTTCATCACACCTACTTATGAAATGGGCACCCACCAAACCTGCTGGTCTTGGCTCCTCCCTCACTCAACAGAACAAGATCAGCACCTAGAGAGGTGATTCATCTTCCTCTCTCCCCATATCTGATCCCCCTCCCAGATTATGGTGGGTAAATCACCCTATGGGTCCAGCGCCATCTGTGGGGGTTCTGCAATGGTCAGGACCCCCAAAATCCTCTCACAGACACCCCAAAATCCTCCAAGCACTCTCCTAGTCCCCCCCAGACCACCCAGGACCTCCTGAAATCTCCTCTTCATCCCTTCCCAGCCTCTCCAGCACCCACCAAAGTCCCTCCTGTCCCTCCCAGTTGCCCCCCATCACCCCAGGACCCACAGACCCTCTCCCAGTCCCTTCCCAGCCCCACCAGGACTCACCAAGACCTCTCCCAGTCTCTTCCCAGCACAACCAACCTCATTCCAACCCCTACTTTTCCACCCCTGATCTTCCAGCCCCTCCAGGCTCACTCAAATCCCTCCCAGTTACACCCAGAACCCCCAAGCTCCCTCCCAGTGTCCATCAGCACCCCCGGAACCGCATCTCACCTTCCCCAACATCCTTCAAACCCCTTCCCAGTGCCCCCAGTGCCTGCCCCGCTCCCCCCAGAGCTGTGGGGCCGGGCCGTACCCCAATGCAGGCTCAGGGGCTGCTCCAGGCTGTCGTGCTCCACCCGGCAGCTGGAGCTGACCCCGCGCTGGGGGAGTTTCCAGCAGCACCAGGAGCTGGTGGGTCCAGTCCCCGTTGGGGACGATGTCGGTGGCCACCACGTGCCCCAAGAGCTCCAGCCGGCCCTGGAACCACCTGAGCTGCACCTGCGCAGGGTAGAAATCCATCCCGGAGCAGAGCAGGCAGCCGGGGCCGGGCTGGGAGCTCGAGGGCACCAGCGAGATGGACACGCTGGGGGGCACTGGGAGAGAGCGGTGAGGTTTCGTGTGGCATTGAGACGGTCTGGGAATGGAGTGGGAGGGACTGGGGAGGCACTGAGAGACAGGGGAGTGGATTGGGGGCCACAGGCATTGGGAGAGAGGGTGGAGGTCTGAGAGTGACCTGAGAAGGGTTGGGAGTGGACAGGGAATGGACTGAGAGGGATTAGGAGGGATTGAGAAGGACTATGGGGACACTGTGAGGGAGTGGATTTGCACTGGTTGGGACTGTGGGGGCCCTCGGAGGGACTGGGAATGAACTGGCAGGGACTGGGGGGACACTAAGAGAGAGGGGAGGTGGTTGGGGGGCACTGGGAAGGCACTGGGACAGAGGGTGGAGGTCTGGGAATGGGCTGGGAGTGGACTGGGAATAGACTGAGAGGGACTGGGAAGGATGGAAAGGGCCTTAGAGGGACTGTGGGGAAACTGGGAGCGCCGACGGTATCACTGGGAGCGACTGGGAACGGAGCGCGCGGCACTGGGAGGCCGAGTCCAGCACGGGGCAGTCGGCGCTGCGGGTCTGCCTGGCAACTGATGAGTCATCAGAGAGACGCACTCTGATTGGCTGAGGGGCGTCAGCTCCATGCAGGGCTGGGATGGACACGCGCGGGGGCACTGAGAGAGACTGGGATGGACTGGGAGGGACTGGGATGGACAAAGAGAGGGACGGAGGTGACTGAGAGGGGCAAGAGACCCCGGGGATGGGCACAAGGAGAGCTGAGGGCTCTGGGGTGATTCCCAGGGAGGTTTTGAGGGGCTCCCGGGTCATTCCCAGGGCAGGGCCCGAGGGGACACGCTCTGCCCCACGCTCACCTCTTCGGTCCACGAGGAATGGGGTGGACACCTCGAGGCTGTGCCGGCAGTGCCTGTGCACCTGGGCCAGCGTTCTCTGCTTGGCTGAGGGCTGCCTGAGGGCTGGGGCTGCAGCAACGGAGGGACACCCTCCTCCAGTGGGGATGTCCCAAAAACGAGGGACACCCACAAGCCCCTCAAAAATCCCAGGGATACTGCCTGGATGCTGGGAGACACCAAAACTCTGCTACTGCACAGGGACAGGAAATACAAGGAAAGGCCCAGGAGCTGAGAGAAGGACGGGGAGAGATCGCGCCCCAAGCACTGGCACAACAGCCCCAGCCTGGGCACAGGGAGGGAATTTATTACCAACCAAATCCCAGCAGCACAAGGAGAAGGCAAAGAAATCTCTCCAACACCTTCCCCCCACCCAGCGGGGATCACCCGGAACGGGGGTCACCAGGGCTCTGCCCAACGGGGGTCACTGGGAATCATCCAACACCATTCCTCCCACAGGGGATGGAGCTGGAGCAGCGCACGAAGCTCTTCCCGCACTCGGGGCACTCGCAGGGCTTCCCTTAGTGGTGCCTCCGTCGGTGTTGGGTCAAGTTAGAGCTCTGTGAGAAGCTCTTCCCACACTGGGGACACTCGTAGGGCCTCTCCCCAGTGTGGATGCGCTGGTGCCTGATGAGGTGGGAGTTGCGTTTGAAGCCCTTCCCACAGTCGGAGCAGCGGAAGGGCCTCTCATCCGTGTGAATGCGCTGATGTACGAGGACGTGGGAGCTCCTCTGAAACCTCTTCGCACACTCAGAACACTCGTAGGGCCTCTCCCCAGTGTGGGTGC
>NW_028120194.1:0-18620 GCF_965178545.1 Coloeus monedula
CTCTTGAATTGCCATGTTTTTTAGTCAGCCACCACCCTGATTCTGCAGCACTTTATCACAGAAACAGTCAGAGGTAAGTAATCTCGAACTTCTCTCCTGCAGCACATCCCTTGAGGCACATCAATCCATGTCTCCAGGTAGACAAAATAACTTCTCTGCTGCTAATCTAGGGCTGATGAAACAACCTGGAAGTAGGTGGGCACTGCCTGGAGCTGCTTTGTTTCCCCATGGGTCCCCTTGATTGCTGCTCTCAGTACCTCCTGTCCTTCCAGACCTGCCTGCCTGCACTGGCTAAGTGCCTGGCTTAAAGTCAAAATGAGCATAATATGAAAAGGTGTGGTTTGGGATGTTTTTCACCTGTGTCAATAAATCCAGACCGTGGAGGCAAACAAAGCAATAGAAATAAACAGGCAACTGTCTCCCAGAAAGTGGTCACAAGAGCAGATACGTGAGTCTGCTGTGAGTGATGCTCTAGGTACGCATTGACAAAGCACCAAGGACGTGAGGGAGAAGCTCAGGTCATCATGACCCCAGTACTGTGCTGCAGTCACTGCCCATACAGAGGTGACTGACTCTCAGAGGGCTGAGTTAACAGCAAAAGTGCAGTAACATGGGAGATGGCTTCTCTCCTCCCCACTGCCCATGTGTACACAGGTCCCACATGGCTGCTGTGATGTCAGGAAAGCCAACATGCTGCAGCATCACACCCGCTAACACCCCAGCTAGCACGTACTCAGGCATGATGCAGCCATCTCTCAGGCTGACCCAGCAAGCACCTCCTTCTTTGTCTCTGGAGAGCTCTTGATGACTGCCCATGACACAGAGTAAAATCTGTCACTCTGCACTCAGCCTCGATGCCAGCTAGAGCTGTCATCCGGATGATTGAATTCAATCACTAATGGCCCATTTACTTTAAGGAGGCCATTCTGCAATTCGAAAAGGTATCTTGACTACAATGGGATGATTTTGCCAGGGAATATATCTATAGCTCCTTTTTTGTTGATATGCAGTAAGAAAAAGCAATTTCTGGCACTAAGACTATACTTACATAGCCCTCTTCTTAGATATTAGTGTCTGCCCACAAATTTAAAACCATTGCAACTGCTATCAGCATTTTCTCATTAATGTTATAAGGACAGCGAAAGCCCATTATTTTTCTGCTATTTGCTACTTTCTAGATTGTTGGTTTATTTACACATTTTCATCTCTTTTCCGGAATGGAAGATTCATGTATTAATTGATAACCCTTTCGTAACTTCATACAGGATCTGGTGTTCTAGAAGGCAGTCCTGACCCTAAGAGGCTTCTGCTTGAACAGTTTGCATTCCTGGTCCAGTTTAACCCTGCTGGCTTCAGATGAATTGGGAACCACCTGAAACTAAACTCAGCTTTTCTGATTTTTAGGGGCAGCAGCAGATAACACAGGGCAATAACAATTCAAACACTGTGGGCAGTGATTATTTGACCATAGCCTAGGACATCCCTCTGATTTTTGTGCTTTTGAAAATTTATAGCTTAATTTTTCTCCAAACTGCTATACAAAAGCGTTCTATAAAGTGATCCCTCAGCAACACCAGGGGCAGATATAACATTAAAAGGAACAGGGAGTTAGAAAAGGAGAAAAACCAATTCTGGTAATAACAAGGAAGGAACTGGGGCAGAGAAAAAAATTCAGTACCTCTATAGTTAAGCCACTGGTGGGAGAGATTGCTGTGCCCTTCCCAGAATGACTTCTGTAGTTTTGCATGAAGTGAATTACATTGGAAGTTTGATATCAACAAGCAATGAAATACAACATGACCCCATGTGCAAGACAAGTGACTTTCTTGCTTATGAGCTAAGTCTTGCTTACCCTTAGAATCTTCCTGCTCCAATCCCTGCTGCTGGTGCAGCCCTAATGAGCAGGAACAGTGCTTCCTTCCAGGTACCTGGAGTGCTTTCCTGGAAAATAAGGGAGTTAATCTCATCTTCTAACTATCTGGGTAAATTTTGTGGCCAAGAGGCTTATTAGACAAGAACCACAGCATCACACCTTGCTTTTCTGCTCTGACCCTGGCACAACACACAGCCCCTGCTCAGCACCAGAGCCAGCTGAGTCCTGAGGAAATGAAGAAGTAAAGTCCATGCTCACAGGTCTGGGGAGGGAAGAATGGGAGGAAGGATTTAAAGACGGCATCTACTTTCAGGCACCTGATTTCTTTTTTTAGTATTTGCACCTACTAAATAGTCTGTGGTTAACACTAGTACCACTGGAAAACAACACACTAAAACAAAAAGTAAGAGCTATCTCATGCTGAACTATGATCAGAAATATTCTGCACAAAAGGATTACCACAGGCTTTTCCACATGCTTACAGAAATAGCTTTCCTTCCCCCTGACTCCTCAGTAAAAATAAATAAATAAACAAATATGTTCCCACAATATCAGACAGCTTGACTAATTGCAAACAAGCTTTCAAATGAGGGACAAAACAGCAAGATTTTCAATCAAGTCTCTCCACAGTATATAATTTTAATTTGAAATTTATTGGAAATAAATTAGTGGAATTATCCATTGAGTCTAGCATTCATTGACAGTGAGAGAGATTTTAGGTCAAATGATTAAAATTTAGTATTTTATAAAACAACACTTCCTGTTCAAAGCTGTAAGATGAGTGAATTTACATTAACAATCAATAGTGGCCTTGGGTTTAAGCAGCCAGTGTATACAAGTCCCTAAGTTCCCTAGGATCCCTCTCTGCACATATACACCACTGTCATTTGGCCACAACCTTCATCTCAAAAGCACTGGCCTTTTACATATCTAACCTAGCAGTCATGCTTTCAGCCTGTGGCTGAGATTAAATCCTTCTTTGCAGCTGTCTCTGCTTGTGAAGCCCAGCCTCAGCCTTTCTACCTGGTTTGCAAACCAGCTGTAGTCCCCATAACATTTGCATGAAGCCTGGGAGCGATAAATGCACGTGAAAATCATTATTAATGTATCAGCCAGCACATCAGGAGCTGATGAGGCACTGAAATGAAATAATGACAGTAGATCACAGCTTTCAGTGAATTGACGAGCAACAATATGTTCCACACCACCTAAATTAAAGCTAGTAGCTCAAGTCCTTAAGAGAAAAGTTGAAGAGTGTGAGGACAGGGGCTCAGGCTGTAGAGAGGTCTGCTTTGAAAGGGGAGCCTTGCAGACACAATCCTGTCCTGCTTCTGCCTGATAAATCGTGCATTAGGCTCATTCACAGAGCAATTGGGACTAACTGTGGTCCCTCTGCATGCATTAAAAATTTCCAGTGAAACCCAAGATGACAGAGGACACCTGTGACTCAGAAGATGATATTCTGCTTTCTGAGTCAGAGCTGAGTAGAAACAGCAGCATGATGCCGGAGAACACTGCTCCTGGACAAGATGCAATGAGCTCAGAAGCACAGACAATCCCATGCTGCAGAGGTAGGAGACTGCTCAGCTATCCTCATCACTTTCTAACTAGAAATTTACATCCTGCAGATCAAAGTCCCCCTTGCAGTTCTACTGCAAATGACATTTGTCATAATATTCTTTCTAAAAATTTGTATAGAAATGGTAAATCTTTGCTGTATTTTAGTCTGGAGATGACCGCAACTCTGCACAGAATGAAGCAATTCCTGTATGTTTTTTGTAGAGCTTTTCAGACCTCTAAAAGGTGGAAGAATCCATACTGTTAAAATTTTATCCTATTAAAAATTCAAAAGACTAACAGAAAAATAATATTTTACAATATTTTTGATAATTATAAGATCCTTAAACACAAGACAACTGACTATAGCACTTCATCTCAGGATAACATTTATCTTTAAAAGCTTTGGACTCTTGCATGGTAAAGGAGTGGTCTAAAAACTATTATTGGATGGTTGGTGGTGGTGTCAAAGAAACAGATAGGATTGGGACCCTTTTTCTCTCATCTTGACCCTCTTCTGGATACCAGGATAGTCTTCCCAGTGGAGTTTACTTTCCAAAACCAGGCACTATGCAGTATGTTAGGGAGAGAGAAGAACCCACAGGGCCAAGTGGGTATCACAAATGGAATAAATACCTTGTTAGTTTTCTAATACATTTGATTTGTGATTTTGGAGGTTAGGCTTAGCTAAGAGAGGCTAAACTAGTGTAATGTCCTAGTTTGCCCCAGGCAGAACCAATAAGCCCACAGGCACTAATGCTGGCTCTTTGAGTGCATTCAGCTTCAGTGCAGAGCACTTGGTACAGGAAGAAGAGACACTGATAGAAGCAAACCTGCACCTTGGGCTCTCTAGCCTCCAGCATTAGTAAACATCCACCTCTGAAAGCCCTTATGCACTTCTACATCACATTTCATGACATATGTGGTACTTGTTGCAGTAGTTGTTTAGCATAAACATAAACCAGTTTGCTTTTCTCATGGGTCTGTGGAATTTTGTGCTGAAAGAGCAGCTGTTGCAATATCCATTGTAGTAAGGATCCCATTCTTCCAGCAGAATAAATGGGAATTCTTGCTGCAAAGTCACAGAGAGAAGGGTGTGACAATGGAGTGACTGCAGAAAGAGGCCTCTATGTGTCCCAGAAGACAACGGGAAATTAAACAGCAGCACAGCAAAGAGATGTGCCAGCTACAAAGGTTGTATTGAAGATGCCTCCAGATATTGGAGAAACTATGAAAGTACTGCAAATATGGAGCATATATTATATTGTAAATGAAAGAATTAGAGTCTATAATACAGAATGCCATAAAGGAAGATAGGGCAAAGGAAGTTTTTGTTTACAAAACAACTAAGGGAAATGGGTGAATACAGTTAAAATGAGACCACTGCTGAATCAGAAATGGCATATCCAGTTTTCTCAGCTGCTCAAGACAGAGAGAAATCAGGTGGGAAAACTACAGAAGACAACAGAAGCAACTGCTATTTGTTCAGGAAGATGAAAGGCATCATGGAAATCAAGTTTCAACTTAGCCGAGAGGAGGGTGGAACAGGAACAGTACGTAAACCTCAAAGAAGTTCATGATTCAGAAAACAGGACAAATCCCTGTATGAATTCTTTCCAGACAACAGCATAAACCCAAAAAAGAAAGTGGGTTTTTAACCTAGTAAGAGTTTGGTCCTTGTCTTTTTGTAAGGAAATAGAAACCCAAACTACTATTCCTCTTAGTATTGCAGTTAAATTGCTAATGTTTGTTACATAAATATTTGCTTGGAAGATTTAAGCTATCGCATCAGAGATGCCATGCCATCCTGAGGATGTGGAATGCATACTAAAGGCAGCAAAACTGATTGTAGTCCAGTATAGTGTGTTGTCAAAGAAAAATGAGAGCTCCAGGACTCTGTTCAGAGCTCCATCAGAGACCCTTTCACATCCAGGTTTAAATTTGGGGGTGGTGTGGCTCAGTGTCTCCATGTAAATGTACTCAGTAAAATTACCATGTACCCCACAGGTTTGTAAAGTGTTCACTGCAGTTCCAATGAAAGTGCATAATACTGAAAGGACAAATCATTTTCCATAGAAATATAGCTGTAAAACATTAAGTTTTCCCCCCAAATTTAAGAAAAATCAGCTGTAGTGCTAAATGCAGCTAGCAGATAATGAACAATGTTTATCAACACTTCACCATAACATGTTCCCGCTGATCCATGAATTGCAGTTCAAAGTTGAAAGTGGATAATTTTTAAATTGATGCTGCTGTGGGAGTTTTTTCCTGTTCGCAAAAAAAAAAAAAAAAAAAAAAAAAAAGAACAAAGAAGTTAGTATACAAAACCCCAGAAAATTTTGTTCTGATCATTATGTCTCATGCCTATAGTACACCAAATTCATAGGATCTCTTGATAGCAGAAAAATGACCACATGACTTTGAAAATAATTATGTATGATGTTTTAGACAGTTTTTAAATAGCAGAGTTTCAATGCTTGGATGTTAAGCCAGTGATGGAGAACTCTAGTGTGAAAGAACTGACCTGTCATGAGGCAAGAATTAACTGACATACTAAAAATTTATGAAAAACAGCAGTCATTACACCAAAATCATTATGTAGAACTTCCCAGGATTTTTAATGAATCCACCAACCTTAGAGAAATGCAAGACAGAGACCATATTTCCCATGAGGAATGTAGAGGATCTCAGGGTACTTTGCAAATCAGATGTATGCTCATTGTAGAAGCACCAGTGCATCTTCTGTGAAAATATCTTCTGCTTAAAAACATGCCACATATCACACAGACATTTCGGGCAGGAAATTAAAAATACATCCTATGAGCCTGCTAAGACTAACCAGTTAAACTTCATATAAATGCACTACTCAATCTAGCTTTGCTCTGGCTTCCAGAGAAAATCCTATTTCTTTTGAGAAAAAGTGTTTGATTAACAAAATAAAATGCAAACACACCATTTCAGTTCAGCCATTCAGCTCCTTCATGATATGCACACCTTAGTCTTGGAGACCTGTGTTGACTTGTGGGATCCCCATTGGTAGAGCACAGAGGTAGAAACAGCACATCCTACTGCTTCCAGCTGCCATCTCCCCAGTCTTTCTGAACCTGCCAGCACCCATTGGACCATCCTCAAGCCAGGTGAATAGGTCACCATTTAGCAGCTTGAGGCGTGAGGAGTTGCTGGGGCAGCAGAGCAGTCCAGGGATCTTCTCTCTGCTGCTCAGGTCAGGCCCGTGGGCAACCAGATCTCACTGATGGTCCTGGGGAGGGATCAGGGTACAAGTTATTGCTACAAGGAGGAGAAGGAGGAACAGAAACGACAGCAATTATTACCCCAAAGCATTTGTCAGCAGCAGGGACAGCAAGTCTGATCCTTCAGCGTCTTCCCCAGCATCCCAGCTCAGTCCTGTCCCTCCACCTCTCCTTCTCCCATGGCAGCAGACACTGAAGCCCAATCCACCATCCTAAAAAAAGAAAAAAAATTTTGGTTAAACTGTTAAAGAGCCCAACACATTTTTCTTACAAGGAACAGGACATACATATTTGCATCTCTGTAAAAAAGGCTTTGGTAAATGTCTCTGTAGCATCTATACTCACATTTATTTTTATGTTAGGATGTAACTACACAGTCAGTTGTGTGCTTGCCTGACACGATTCACTCTGTGAGCAGTGGCTGTAGTCTCCCACCGGCACTATTCTGACTCTCCAGCCTGAGTGCAATGAAGCAGGCAAAGGAGTAAAAAGCAAGCACCAGAGCTCCTGTGTTCTAATCTAACAGATGTGTGTGGAAGGATTTTGGACACCTCTTTCCCTTTTTTAACCCAAGATAATAGTAAATAAATCTACATTATTGTGGAACCTGAACCAACAGTGGTAAATCTAATCCAATTCTGTTGGAGAATAAAAGTAATCGCTGTAATGTCTTTGCTTCTACTGTTTAAGGGAAAAAAAATCATTACTTTAAACAGTTGGTGTAACAGACTTAAGGTCTGTTAATAATTTATATTTCATAGCAAGAGGAAATTGATAACAGATTTTATATGGGTCGTGAGGGTATGATCTGACTTTGGCAGTCAGGGTTCTGAATGTGAAAATCACACATGTCCATTTTGACTGGGTAAGGATGGCTCATGGTGGGCAGCAAAGTGTACTGCTTAAGAGCTAGAGAAACAGCCACTGGTGGTAAAGAGACAGTGTCACCTGAACAACAGTCAAAGCTTAACAGTCTGTGTGAGCAAATATTTCTTCATGAAAGTATTAAAGCAATTCCTTCCTGACACATCAGTGAACTCCGGGAACAGCTGGAACTTGATAGCTTAAGGGATAAAGAAAGATTTTTTAGCACGCAGCATGAAATTCAAGATATTCATAGCTTAGTTGGAGAGAAAAGCAGAAGAGGAGATTCATTATACAAGATTCATTACAACATTTATTTGGGGGAGGTTTGTTGCATAAGCCACCCACCCCTTTCGGGTTACTATCACTAAGTATTTTGTGTACTTAGTGGACATCCTGCTTGCATTTGTGACTATACCAAAAGAAGCCAATATCTTCAAGTACTCAAATTCAGTCCTGGCAAAGCAAGGTGGTAGGAATGCTAAACCTTGATGCCCAGTTCATAGTTGTGCCTGAGAAATGGCCAACACAGTGCAAGAACACCTAAGCTAGCTCCAAATCAGATTTTCCACACATGGAAATCTATTGATGGCAGTACAGAGCTTCCTCTCAACAGCACTGCAGGCCAGGAATCTCTCTCAACTGCTCTTCACTCCAGCAGATTTTGCTATAACTATGACCTCTCTGAGATGCAGGATGAGCAGAGGAGGGAGCCAGAAAAGTCTGAATCCCATAAATACAGGAAAAAAAAAAAGTTGGATGGATCAAGTGACCTCTGGAACACAAATTTTACAAAATTTTACATCTGTATCCTTTCTTGAGTGCACTCAAATAAAGTTAATAGCATTCTTATTGGTTGGCATGTTAATCACACATGTAAATTTAACATAAAACATTATAACTTTGTACTTCAGGTCTGTTTCTATGCCCATGCACAATGCCAGGGAATAGCCCAGCCAAATTCCTAATGATATCAGCACAAAGTCACCAGGAATACAATTCAGAAATTCAGTCTCATATACCAGTAAAATCCTTTATGTCCTGTCCAACCTGTACACACAGTGGAGTTTTGAAACACACTTCTTACATAAAGAAGACAGGTATTTAAAATTGACTATGTTTAGATCACCACTGTTTGAGAGAGAGAGAGATGGACAGTTTTGTCCCTACCATGGGAACATATAGTGCCTATACTGAATTAAACAGATTTGTTGAAAGTCTCTAGCCAGAAGCAACCCATGACCTAAACGAGCTCAACCATTTAAAGTACAAAATTTTGCCACCTGCAGGGTAATCTCTATTAGCAGGAAAAAAATGCTACAGATGTTGTGTCCCAGTTTCCCTGGAAGGACTTGCCAACTAGTCTAATAACTTGTAAGGGAGACCTCACACAAGGCCACCAAGAAGATAAAACCTCTCCCAATATCATTAAGAGATATAGTGAAACTCAAGATAAGAGTTCCTCTGGGTCAGGTTGACTAGGATTTCAGATTCTGGAGTGATTCATTGATCCATTCTTGATGGCAGCCCCAAGCATGAATACTTCACCGGCATCCCTGTCACTCCTAGTCCCAGAGCACCTGCTAGCCAGCCTGCTTCCATAGTCCTGACATCCACATGCTCAGCAAGAAAAGCCAACAGTGCTTGCTATACTTCATTAATTCAAAAAGCATATACAAAATTGTTGACTAGACTAGGCCTTTGTCTGAAATGGAAAAATGAATCTGTGCAGCCACTCGAGGTGAATAGATATAGTGGTGGAAAACAGTAAATAAGCATCTAGAAAATATTTCAGTTAGATACCAAAAAGTGGCAAGTGCAGAAATCCCACTGCTTTGGGATTTGGGTTAGGGTCTTCATAGTAACAGTATATTTGTGCTCTACATATTTGCATCTTACATCCAGTCAGCCCTAGACAAATGTGCTGTTGCAGACCTGGAGCCTTGTTGGTAGATGTGATTACAGCTTAAGTCATGTCACACAAGTCCCTGTTGCCCTGAACTAAAAAATTAACCCTGTTACTGCAAACTGCAAGGGGTCAAAGCACCAGCACTAAAACAAGAAAACCATTATAAAACACTGAGAGTAGAAAGTGTTTATGAGGTATCTTAGTGCAGAGCTACATATATTGAAGTTGATTTAATACTGCTCAAAACTTAAAGGTTGGGAAGGAGAAAAAAGAAAAGAAAAGAAAAGAAAAGAAAAGAAAAGAAAAGAAAAGAAAAGAAAAGAAAAGAAAAGAAAAGAAAAGAAAAGAAAAGAAAAGAAAAGAAAAGAAAAGAAAAGAAAAGAAAAGAAAAGAAAAGAAAAGAAAAGAAAAGAAAAGAAAAGAAAAGAAAAGAAAAGAAAAGAAAAGAAGAAAAGAAAAGAAAAGAAAAGAAAAGAAAAGAAAAGAAAAGAAAAGAAAAGAAAAGAAAAAAGAAAAGAAAAGAAAAGAAAAAAGAAAAGAAAAGAAAAGAAAAGAAAAGAAAAGAAAAGAAAAGAAAAGAAAAGAAAAGAAAAGAAAAGAAAAGAAAAGAAAAGAGAAAAGAGCCTGCCTTGGATCTGCTTGAAATAAACATTGTCAATTTGCTCAAGAGACCAGAGGAGAAAGTGGGTCAGCCAAAATATTTTGTTTTGTGTGATATTTTGTAAAACCCTTTCTAAAAATCTGTTTCTTAGGACAACATTCAAATCTCTCATTTGGCAAAACTAAGATGTTTTCTTTTGCAGAGACTGAAATAATGCAGATTTTTCTGAAGAGAATTTTTCCGTTTCATGTTGTTTTGATTATCTATGAAGGCTTACCAAATCCAGAAGAATTAATTAATATTTTTGGTTTAAACCATTTTCTGGTCAATAATATTTTTGATGGAAGAGGGATGCTTGGTTTTACTTTAGATCTTAGTACTTGACAGGCCCCTGCATTTGTATCCAAAATGAAGGTTTGCACAGCCCTGAAAAAAAAATCTACCAGTAGGCCATGCCAGGATGCTTTTAGCAGCATTCTGAAAAGACATGGGTTTTATTACATATCAAAGTAGACTAGGAAATAAGAAAACACTGTACTAAGAACTCAGTTCTATACACAACGTAAATAAGATCTGATCTTTATTTCATCAGCTTCCTTTTATATGCAGCTCCTTGTCTATCCTCTGCTTACATTTTGCTAGATTTTTAATTCAGAAGGCAGTTGAATGCCTCCCAAAAGTGCAAAGTTCGAAACAGCCATAACTTCAGCCATCATTGCTCAGCTGCCTTGCTGATACCTTTTTGGCTAGCTTTAACTCTTGTTCCAACCTTCTCACCCACTAGCAATTGAAATAAGACTGCATTCATCACCAAAAAAAAAAAAAAAAAAAAAAAAAAAGTTCCACATGGCTCACAAACCCTTTGTCACATCACAGAATTTTGTTCCAACTCAATGTGGATAAGAATAGTTTATCAAGTGCCCTAACTAGGCCATTATTTGGCAGTCCAGAAACTTGTTTGTTATTTGTATTTTCTGTAGTTTCAATACAAATTGACTTCTCCGAGAGTGACAGCTACTACTGGGTCTCTGTGCACCGACTTGGTGAGAGTGGCAGCTTTCATATGAGGTTTCCCAATAATAAATGCAACACAGTGGGTGCCTATAGCTTTGGATTCTGTGACCTGTAATATTTTCTGTCAAGGCACATGTTATGAGATAGGTTAGCACTTACTTCCTTTGGTGGCCCTGACATATGTATAAAATAAGTACAAATCAGCTAACTCTGACTGCATGCAAAAAAAAAAAAAAAAATTAAAAAGCACTGATGTTAGATTTCTACCACAACCTGTGACATATGCTACTGCTTTGAATAACTTGAATAACTATTTCTTTGACTGGAATGGAAAAAAAAAAAGGCAGTCTGTCTTTTGTTATTTTTGACATTTAATATTACTTATAATATCACTAGCAACATGGGATTATCACACTGAAATTCTCAACCATACTCCAGTTACATTTCTGAAGAATATCAAAAGGCAGCTCAGAACATCTGAAGATTTACACAGAGAGAAGGGAACTAAAGGGCTCTATTCTTCCTTCAGTGTTCATGTTAACTGTGTACAGAAATCCCTCACGTATCACCAAGGGCCTTCTGAAAGCCCTGAAAAAGTGCAAGAAATATAGATGCCATACTTCAGAAAATGGACAATAGAATTCAGAGAGCCCCAAAATGCTGCTATGCTAAAACCATTTTATCCAGTTCCTTGTGTTTTCCTGATATTTATTTTATTTAGGTTAGTTTGAATATTTTTGATGTTCTCAACTGAAGCAATGTAAAATTTCATGACCAGTCCAAATGGCTGGGGAAAACTGTAGTTAAAAATGTTCCTGTTTTTTCCACAGCTGTACAAATCTCTTATTAGTGTCAAATAAAAGGCAGTCTTTGGGGAAGAGGGAAGACTAGTGTAGTAGCCACATTGTAAGGAAACCCTGGGGTAGGTATAACTTGTAGCATATTGATGTATATAATGCAAAGTGCACACATCTTAGGAAGTTATTTTAATAGCATTTATGTGTAATTAACAATTTCTCCTATGACAATTCAGGGTGTGAGCTTCACTAATGTTATGTTCTTAACTGCCTTTTGGAGGCAGCTTTTTTCTCCACTATCTGGGTGTAGAATCTGGGGGTTCCAATATCTACCCAGGGTGCCTAAATAAGGTTGCTGAAGTTAGGTATTGTGGAGCTGTCATATAGAAACTATAACCATCCTGTCTTTTATGGACATTTCCAAGGTGGCTCATGCTTTCTCTCCTGTTGTCCTAGGACTGCAGCATCTCTGAGACTTTGTGCAAATCTACATGGGTCAGATTGATATTTCCATCCTTGTTTTACAGAGGTGGAACTGAGTTACTGAGAAGTAAATATTTGCCTGAAATAACAGGGGTTATAATAATAGGGGTTCTAGGAAGAGCATTGTCAGAAGGTTGAGGAAGGTGATCCTGCCACTCTACCCATCCCTAGTGAGGCCACATCTGGACTGTCCAGTTCTGGCCTCCTGAGGACAAGAGATATGGAGCTCCTGGAGCAGGTCCAATGGAGGGCTACAAAGATGATTAAGGGACTGGAGCATCTGTCTTATGAGGACAGGCTGAGGGAGCTGGGCCTGTTCAGCCTCAAGAAGAGGAGACTGAGGGGATATGGTCCATGTCTGTCAGTATCTGAAGGGAGGTGTCAGAGAAGGGAGCCAGGCTCTGCTCAGTGGTACCCAGCAATAAGACAAGAGGCAAAGGGGAGCTCCATGAGACTTTCTATTAGCCTTCCTCATAGTCATCATCCAGCTGCTTCCCACACATCTGTTTATATCTCTTCCCCTTACACGTCAATAAAAACATATACATGAGGGTCTTTCTAGAAGCTGGCCTTGTCTTCAACCCACATATCAGTCCTGATCTTGAGGGTGAGGGTGTTAATTACTAGCTGTCTGTGGAGTTTCGTAAAGCCAGAGTAATGAATGTTGTACTTTCAGAAGGAGTTAGCAAATTTCTGATCATTGCATACAATAAATTCTGGTTTATTCAGTTCAAGGTCTTAGACACTGTCAGTTTCCCCAAAACACTTCCATCATCAAAACCAGAACCTGTATCTTCAAAATAAACTTAGGCAATTCCAGAGAGAAATTAAGCACATAAATCTGAGGCTGTAGACAAAATTCATCCTCTTGAGATAGAACTTGGGAGCACTTGACTATGCATGGCACAATGTGGCACGGCTCATATTCAAACAACCAGAAACAGTAAAAATACAGTCAATGACAGGGCTGATTAAGTTTGACTCAGCATCATCCTATCTGCACTTACGTGGCTTTCAACCATTTTTTAGGACTGCCAGAAAAAGCCAAGGTTTACCTGCAAATTTTTGTGTAGGTATATCACGTACTTTTCCCATTTAGGTAGCAGCAATGTTAAGCTGACATGTCTGTTTACAAAATTCTGTTTTCACTCTCCAAATGACTGTTTTTCTTTTAATTCTTATCTTCCTTAAACAGGAATGAAAACCAGAAGGATCTTTTTTCATTCACTGATAGGTCTTGTTTTTCTGGAAATCAGCATTTACAGGGTAAGGCTATATTACATGTGGGACTATTCCACTGAATAAGACTTTTTGACAGTAATTTTTCTTTAGCTAAATTTAGAATACATGAAATTTTGAATATGTCTGAATTGTTAGGGAATTCTAACATCCACACACAGGTAATTTTTCACACAAAACTGTGAAACAGAGCTTTATGAAACACCAAAAATATAATTCACTTCTAATATAGGCTGGTGTCTAAAACTGAAGCAGAAAGCCCAGACAGAGAATAACTATGGCAAAACAATGTTTGCAGAAGTTGTGCTGTCTTCATGGAGATATCCATGATTGACTCTTTATTTGTCCTTCCATGAGTTAAAACAAAAGAATTCTGAGCTGCTTTTCTCTTGTTCTGTGCTCACTTTGCATAAAGAAGAGTTAGCTACCACACAGAATGGAGAGCAAGGTCTTACTTCATTATACTCCAGAGCACTGATGCAGAGCACTGACTGCTACAGTCTATGGCTGTCTTCTCATTTTACTTGTGCTCACTTGATGCTCAAAGAGGTTTCACCTTGATGGAAGTTTTAGTTTGATCAGGTTTTCACTGTCTGCATGAATATATACAAACATAGCAAAAATATATGTCCAGTATAGGTTAGTCTTTGATTCACATGACCCTCCTGCTTTAAATTACCCACATATATGCTTATTCATCATGGCTCTAACCATAATTCCATGTTAAGAGAAATCCTACAAAAAGCAATGGAAAAAATAAGAAAAAATAAATGGACAGGCTGTTGGGAAAAGAAGACTTATGGCCAGATAAGGTGAATCAATAATTAGAAGCAAACCTCATCAAATTATTTAACCCACACTAATATATGTCTGCAAATTATTAGCTATCTTATATTTCTCATATTATAAGCAAAAACTTCTACTGTAGCATAACATTCTATTTATCACCCAGCTATAGTGTTTGTCCAACCCAAAATAATCCATTCGGTGGGTGTGTATTGGCAACCACTCCTTGTTGGTACCTTGGTTCACCTCAGGAAGACATTATGAAATCTCTTCTTCTCCTTCTTTTTAGATCAGGCAAATTCTGAAAAAAACAGTATAAATCCATTACATCACCAAGACTTTTAGTATCTCTCAGTAAGCAATTAGACTTTGTCATCTGTTGGTCATGTAAACAGAAATGACACAGGCATATGGGAAAAGGTGTATCTTCAAGGGAAGTACCCAGGATGTGTGATCACTCAACACAGATTCTGTGTTCTCACTCATAACACCTGCCAATTAACAAACTTAAAAATTACTGGCATGGTTGAAGGAGGGAGGAGGGAGAGTACCACAGAAAAGATAATTAATGCAAAGGAGAAGGATTTTTTGTGAGATTTCATAAAACAATATTACATTTAAATTATTTTCTTATGTAAATCTATTCTAAATTATATGGCTAAATGAGAATGTAATTGCTTCCCAAAGAAAATGGCATTTCACATTGCATATTTTATATATATATATACACACACACAAAAAAAAAACCAATACATTTACATCTGAAGTTAAATACAGGACACTGAAACATTTTAGGAATCTGAACAACAGGCTTCCCTAAGCTCGTGTGTAAATCTAAACAACTCTTACAGACTCCTTTTATGCATAATTCAGACACTCTAAACTTTTTAGTGGGCAACACTATATTTATACACATGCTAAAAATGTGGCTAAAGTGATATAAATTATCTTCATTAAAATCTAGTTATGTTTGATAGAAAAGACATAATCATATGTCTAGAAAAGCTGTGGATGCCCAGACTCTGAAATTGCTTAAAGCCAGGTTGGATGGGGCTCTGACCAACCTGTTGAATGAAAGCTGTCCCTGTCCATAGCTAGATGATCTCTCTCTAAGGTCTCTTCCAACTCAGATATAGAATGCTATGATTGTATGATTCTCGTTAAACACTATCATCACTTATCCACTGCTAAATAAATACAGACAAAATTTTAAATTATGCATGTTTTAAATGGTATCCAAGCTGATATCACAGCTCAAGTGCACACTGGATGTCTTACGTCTTCTGGTAATAGGAACATAGTCTTTCATCCAGATGTTAGGTGTTGAATTTGGAACTGCCTCTCAGCCTTCTTCACCTGCTTGATGATATCCCAGTGAAGATGTGAATTTTCTGGTTTGTGATTTTATCTCTTCGTGAACATACAACATAATATAGCAGTAAGTTCTACATTTAAAACACTTCTGCTTTCCTATTTAAGACAGTAAAGAGCTGGACAAACCCATAAATTTTCCTTGATTTATTTATTTCAGGTTTTTTGCTCCAAATTGTGTTTGGAGATTATCTTGCTCTTAATCTCAAGACTAAATTGAACACCCATACTGCCTCATCTACAATGAAAATACTTTTGTCTCTTCTCTTTACTCACTCTGTTCATGGCCTAGTCCCAAAATCTGGTTTCTTTGTTCTCCTGCTGGAAGGGTGCCTCCTGAAATATCAATTATTACTATTTGTTATCAGCAGTCAACAGGTAAGATTTTTTATTTTTCTCAAAGGTAAAAACTACACAGATAAACAAATGAGGTGTTCTAAAACACAGCAATTCAACAGCAAAACTGAAACTTCATTCAGAATATGTACCTAGCATGTAAAATCCCCAAGTCACCAGCATCTGACTAAATATAAAAGCATAAAAGCTTTGATAAAGAAGAAACAAAAGGGATGATTTTAGAAGAAATTACAGTTTTATTGACTAGGAGAGATAGCATACAATGGGATAGGATAGGATAGGATAGGATAGGATAGGATAGGATAGGATAGGATAAGATAGGTCCAGTTGGAGGGGACCTATTAGTCCCACTGTAATGCCACTTCAGGGCTGATCAGGGCTAATAGTAAAAACATGTTATTAAGGGCATAGTCCAAACGCCTTTTAAACACTGACAGGCTTCTCTCTAGGAAGTTGGTTCCAGTGTTTTCCCACCCTTGCTGTAAAGAAATGCCTCTTAATGTCAAGTCTGAACCTCCCCAATGTATCTTTGAACCAATCCCACACGTCCTGTCACTGGATACCAGAAGAGCTCAGCACATCCCTCTCTACTCTCTTTCCCCAGGAAGCTGTAGAGGGAATGGGATCTCCTCTCAGCTGCCTTCTCTCCAAACTAGAAAAAAAAGGTCTCAGCCACTCCCTACAGGACACTCCTTCCAGCCTTTCTGCCGGCTTTGTTGTCCTCTGGAGATGTATCCGAGGACCTTCACATCCTTCTTAAATGGTGAAGCCCAGAACTCCACCCAGTGCTGAAGGTGAGGCTGCACCAACTCTGAACAGTGGGACAATTGCCTCTTTTGACCAACTGGCAATGCTGTGTTTGGTGATCCTGTGATGGGCTTTGCCCTCCTGACTGCCGGGGCACTGCTGACTCACGTGGAGCCTGCTGTCACCCAGCACCCCCCGATCCCTGTCTGCAGGGCTGCTCTCCAGGCACTCCTCCCTCAGAATATACTTGTGCCTGGCATTATTCCATACCAGGTGGAGAATCTGGCATTTTTTCTTGTCAAATGGCATTCCATTAACGATTCTACAATGCTCCAGTCTCTTTAGATCCCTCTAGAAGGCTTCTCATTCCTTGAGAGAGTCAACAATATCTCACAGTTTGGTACCATCAGCAAATTTGCTAATTGTTCATTCAACTGAGATCATAATAAAAGTATGGAACAGAACTGGCTCTGGAATTGAACCCTAAGGAGCACTGTTGGTTTCCAGTCACCATCTGGGTGTACATTGCAACTCTTTAAGCCCTGCTCTACAGCCAGTTCTCTACCCAGAGCACCATGTACCTGCCTGTTTTACAACTGGATAACTTATGCAAAAGGATTCTATGAGGGACAGTATCAAAAGCCTTAGCAAAACCCAGAAAAACTACATCCAACAACTTCCTTCATTCACTGGACAGGTGATCTTATCATAGAAGGACATCAAAGGAGTTAGATATTCTTAGGTGGATAGCCAAGACCTGATTTTGAAATTTGAATTCATTTAATTTAAGGGGTACAGGAAGTATTCAACCAGAGTTGTACTTGAGTGTTTCTGGAGTAGGATTGGAAACCAAGCTCAAAAGAGAGCAGAAGGGGTAAATACATGTAGTTCACAAGACTAGCAGCTGAGTTTGATTTCTTTTTGTGGTACCCATGGCAATAATACTACATTACTATCACAGTGCAAACAGTGTTATTGGACATAGTCCAGTGGCATATCTGATTAAAGCATGTCTTCTAAACATGTATCTGAACTTGATGTGATAGAAATGGCAATTCCTCCATTTTTCCGACTGGTTTGATCCACTGGCAAATCAACTACTGTGATAATACTGTGTCTCATTTCCCACTTTAACCTGTCTGGTTTAAATTTCCAGCCAGTTAAACTGAGGAGTTTTTAATAGCTAATATTTCTTCCCTATGATGGCACTTATCCCCAAAGATCAAGTCACTTCTCATTCATTGCTGCACTAATGGAGCCTGGATGGTGACAAAAGGCACTTTAGACTGAAGCCAGGTCATCTTCTGTGGAGTTCAAAGGAGTTCTGCTCTTCAAACAAAACCAAAAATATCCTTAGGTGAGAGCAAGTGATCTGCAAAAAATATAGGAGCCATTTATGTGACCTGTTGACCAGGCACCATGCCTAACAAGAGAATGATAATGTAAACTTTCAGAGAGGTTTTGACTCTCTACCACTATCTGCCAGAATAAGCCCACTCTTATCTAAATTCAGAAAGATTAGTGTGTTTCAGTCAAGACTTGGCCCATCCTTATATACTCATCCTCCATGAGTACAAGGACAGATAAGCATCTCTTTGCTTTATCCTAGCTGGCAGCACTACACATCTCCCAGGAGCAGTTCATGGGCGTCCTTCACCCACTTGTAAATAACCACTTCTGAGAGCACAGAGGAGTCATTCTCCATAATTAAGACTAATTCAATACCCACTGAAATCAATGGAAGTTTTTCCACTGACTTCAGTGTGCTTCA
>NW_028120193.1:0-18547 GCF_965178545.1 Coloeus monedula
ATGGTGAGTATCCCTGGAGCTCCTGGCTTTGTGGTTTTCTGAAGCCTAACCCTAGGCATAACCCTAGCCCTAGCCCTAAGCCTAACCCTAGACTGAGCCAGTAATTGGACATTGGGCTGTGGGGAGTTCCGAGCAGAATGACAAAGAGGGAGAGGGGATTTGGATGTGCCATGCTCAACTTGGCCTGCCTTTTGCATGGTGAGTATCCCTGGAGCTCCTGGCTTTGTGGTTTTGTGAACCCTAACCCTAGGCATAACCCTAACCCTAGCCCTAAGCCTAACCCTAGACTGAGGCAGAAATCGGGCATTGGGCTGTGGGGAGTTCCGAGCAGAATGACGAAGAGGGAGCAAGGATTTGGATGTGCTACGCTCAACTTGGCCTGCCTTTTGCATGGTGAGTATCCCTGGAGCTCCTGGCTTTGTGGTTTTGTGAACCCTAACCTGAGGCAGAACCCTAACCCTAGCCCTAAGCCTAAGCCTAGACTGAGGCAGAAATCGGGCATTGGGCTGTGGGGAGTTCCGAGCAGAATGACGAAGAGGGAGCAAGGATTTGGATGTGCTACGCTCAACTTGGCCTGCCTTTTGCATGGTGAGTATCCCTGGAGCTCCTGGCTTTGTGGTTTTGTGAACCCTAACCCTAGCCCTAAGCCTAACCCTAGACTGAGGCAGAAATCAGGCACTGGGCTGTGGTGAGTTCCGAGCAGAATGACGAAGAGGGAGCAAGGATTTGGATGTGCTACGCTCAACTTGGCCTGCCTTTTGCATGGTGAGTATCCCTGGAGCTCCTGGCTTTGTGGTTTTGTGAACCCTAACCTGAGGCAGAACCCTAACCCTAGCCCTAAGCCTAACCCTAGACTGAGGCAGAAATCGGGCATTGGGCTGTGGGGAGTTCCGAGCAGAATGACGAAGAGGGAGCAAGGATTTGGATGTGCTACGCTCAACTTGGCCTGCCTTTTGCATGGTGAGTATCCCTGGAGCTCCTGGCTTTGTGGTTTTGTGAAGCCTAACCTGAGGCAGAACCCTAACCCTAGCCCTAAGCCTAACCCTAGACTGAGGCAGAAATCGGGCATTGGGCTGTGGGGAGTTCCGAGCAGAATGACGAAGAGGGAGCAAGGATTTGGATGTGCTACGCTCAACTTGGCCTGCCTTTTGCATGGTGAGTATCCCTGGAGCTCCTGGCTTTGTGGTTTTGTGAACCCTAACCCTAGGCATAACCCTAACCCTAGCCCTAAGCCTAACCCTAGACTGAGGCAGAAATCGGGCATTGGGCTGTGGTGAGTTCCGAGCAGAATGACGAAGATGGAGCAAGGATTTGGATGTGCTACGCTCAACTTGGCCTGCCTTTTGCATGGTGAGTATCCCTGGAGCTCCTGGCTTTGTGGTTTTCTGAAGCCTAACCCTAGGCATAACCCTAGCCCTAGCCCTAAGCCTAACCCTAGACTGAGCCAGTAATCGGACATTGGGCTGTGGGGAGTTCCGAGCAGAATGACAAAGAGGGAGAGGGGATTTGGATGTGCCATGCTCAACTTGGCCTGCCTTTTGCATGGTGAGTATCCCTGGAGCTCCTGGCTTTGTGGTTTTGTGAACCCTAACCCTAGGCATAACCCTAACCCTAGCCCTAAGCCTAACCCTAGACTGAGGCAGAAATCGGGCATTGGGCTGTGGGGAGTTCCGAGCAGAATGACGAAGAGGGAGCAAGGATTTGGATGTGCTACGCTCAACTTGGCCTGCCTTTTGCATGGTGAGTATCCCTGGAGCTCCTGGCTTTGTGGTTTTGTGAACCCTAACCTGAGGCAGAACCCTAACCCTAGCCCTAAGCCTAAGCCTAGACTGAGGCAGAAATCGGGCATTGGGCTGTGGGGAGTTCCGAGCAGAATGACGAAGAGGGAGCAAGGATTTGGATGTGCTACGCTCAACTTGGCCTGCCTTTTGCATGGTGAGTATCCCTGGAGCTCCTGGCTTTGTGGTTTTGTGAACCCTAACCCTAGGCATAACCCTAACCCTAGCCCTAAGCCTAACCCTAGACTGAGGCAGAAATCGGGCATTGGGCTGTGGTGAGTTCCGAGCAGAATGACGAAGAGGGAGCAAGGATTTGGATGTGCTACGCTCAACTTGGCCTGCCTTTTGCATGGTGAGTATCCCTGGAGCTCCTGGCTTTGTGGTTTTCTGAACCCGAACCCTAGGCATAACCCTAACCCTAACTCGAGCCCTAACCCTAGACTGAGGCAGAAATCGGGCATTGGGCTGTGGTGAGTTCCGAGCAGAATGACGAAGAGGGAGCAAGGATTTGGATGTGCTACGCTCAACTTGGCCTGCCTTTTGCATGGTGAGTATCCCTGGAGCTCCTGGCTTTGTGGTTTTCTGAACCCTAACCCTAGGCATAACCCTAACCCTAGCCCTAAGCCTAACCCTAGACTGAGCCAGTAATCGGGCATTGGGCTGTGGTGAGTTCCGAGCAGAATGACGAAGAGGGAGCAAGGATTTGGATGTGCTACGCTCAACTCGGCCTGCCTTTTGCATGGTGAGCATCCCTGGAGCTCCTGGCTTTGTGGTTTTGTGAACCCTAACCTGAGGCAGAACCCTAACCCTAGCCCTAAGCCTAACCCTAGACTGAGGCAGAAATCGGGCATTGGGCTGTGGGGAGTTCCGAGCAGAATGACGAAGAGGGAGCAAGGATTTGGATGTGCTACGCTCAACTTGGCCTGCCTTTTGCATGGTGAGTATCCCTGGAGCTCCTGGCTTTGTGGTTTTGTGAACCCTAACCCTAGGCATAACCCTAACCCTAGCCCTAAGCCTAACCCTAGACTGAGGCAGAAATCGGGCATTGGGCTGTGGTGAGTTCCGAGCAGAATGACGAAGAGGGAGCAAGGATTTGGATGTGCTACGCTCAACTTGGCCTGCCTTTTGCATGGTGAGTATCCCTGGAGCTCCTGGCTTTGTGGTTTTCTGAAGCCTAACCCTAGGCATAACCCTAGCCCTAGCCCTAAGCCTAACCCTAGACTGAGCCAGTAATCGGACATTGGGCTGTGGGGAGTTCCGAGCAGAATGACAAAGAGGGAGCAAGGATTTGGATGTGCCATGCTCAACTTGGCCTGCCTTTTGCATGGTGAGTATCCCTGGAGCTCCTGGCTTTGTGGTTTTCTGAACCCTAACCCTAGGCATAACCCTAACCCTAGCCCTAAGCCTAACCCTAGACTGAGGCAGAAATCGGGCATTGGGCTGTGGGGAGTTCCGAGCAGAATGACGAAGAGGGAGCAAGGATTTGGATGTGCTACGCTCAACTTGGCCTGCCTTTTGCATGGTGAGTATCCCAGGAGCTCCTGGCTTTGTGGTTTTCTGAACCCAAACCCTAGCCCTAAGCCTAACCCTAGACTGAGGCAGAAATCGGGCATTGGGCTGTGATGAGTTCCGAGCAGAATGACGAAGAGGGAGCAAGGATTTGGATGTGCTACGCTCAACTTGGCCTGCCTTTTGCATGGTGAGTATCCCTGGAGCTCCTGGCTTTGTGGTTTTGTGAACCCTAACCTGAGGCAGAACCCTAACCCTAGCCCTAAGCCTAACCCTAGACTGAGGCAGAAATCGGGCATTGGGCTGTGGGGAGTTCCGAGCAGAATGACGAAGAGGGAGCAAGGATTTGGATGTGCTACGCTCAACTTGGCCTGCCTTTTGCATGGTGAGTATCCCTGGAGCTCCTGGCTTTGTGGTTTTCTGAAGCCTAACCCTAGGCATAACCCTAACCCTAGCCCCAAGCCTAACCCTAGACTGAGCCAGTAATCAGGCATTGGGCTGTGGGGAGTTCCGAGCAGAATGACGAAGAGGGAGAGGGGATTTGGATGTGCCACGCTCAACTTGGCCTGCCTTTTGCATGGTGAGTATCCCAGGAGCTCCTGGCTTTGTGGTTTTCTGAACCCTAACCCTAGCCCTAAGCCTAACCCTAGGCTGAGGCAGAAATCGGGCATTGGGCTGTGGGGAGTTCCGAGCAGAATGACGAAGAGGGAGCAAGGATTTGGATGTGCTACGCTCAACTTGGCCTGCCTTTTGCATGGTGAGTATCCCTGGAGCTCCTGGCTTTGTGGTTTTGTGAAGCCTAACCTGAGGCAGAACCCTAACCCTAGCCCTAAGCCTAACCCTAGACTGAGGCAGAAATCGGGCATTGGGCTGTGGTGAGTTCCGAGCAGAATGACGAAGAGGGAGCAAGGATTTGGATGTGCTACGCTCAACTTGGCCTGCCTTTTGCATGGTGAGTATCCCTGGAGCTCCTGGCTTTGTGGTTTTCTGAAGCCTAACCCTAGGCATAACCCTAGCCCTAGCCCTAAGCCTAACCCTAGACTGAGCCAGTAATCGGGCATTGGGCTGTGGGGAGTTCCGAGCAGAATGAAGAAGAGGGAGCAAGGATTTGGATGTGCTACGCTCAACTTGGCCTGCCTTTTGCATGGTGAGTATCCCTGGAGCTCCTGGCTTTGTGGTTTTGTGAACCCTAACCCTAGGCATAACCCTAACCCTAGCCCTAAGCCTAACCCTAGACTGAGGCAGAAATCGGGCATTGGGCTGTGGGGAGTTCCGAGCAGAATGACGAAGAGGGAGCAAGGATTTGGATGTGCTACGCTCAACTTGGCCTGCCTTTTGCATGGTGAGTATCCCTGGAGCTCCTGGCTTTGTGGTTTTGTGAAGCCTAACCTGAGGCAGAACCCTAACCCTAGCCCTAAGCCTAACCCTAGACTGAGGCAGAAATCGGGCATTGGGCTGTGGTGAGTTCCGAGCAGAATGACGAAGAGGGAGCAAGGATTTGGATGTGCTACGCTCAACTTGGCCTGCCTTTTGCATGGTGAGTATCCCTGGAGCTCCTGGCTTTGTGGTTTTCTGAAGCCTAACCCTAGGCATAACCCTAACCCTAACTCGAGCCCTAACCCTAGACTGAGGCAGAAATCGGGCATTGGGCTGTGGTGAGTTCCGAGCAGAATGACGAAGAGGGAGCAAGGATTTGGATGTGCTATGCTCAACTTGGCCTGCCTTTTGCATGGTGAGTATCCCTGGAGCTCCTGGCTTTGTGGTTTTCTGAACCCTAACCCTAGGCATAACCCTAACCCTAGCCCTAAGCCTAACCCTAGACTGAGGCAGAAATCGGGCATTGGGCTGTGGTGAGTTCCGAGCAGAATGACGAAGAGGGAGCAAGGATTTGGATGTGCTACGCTCAACTCGGCCTGCCTTTTGCATGGTGAGCATCCCTGGAGCTCCTGGCTTTGTGGTTTTGTGAACCCTAACCTGAGGCAGAACCCTAACCCTAGCCCTAAGCCTAACCCTAGACTGAGGCAGAAATCGGGCATTGGGCTGTGGGGAGTTCCGAGCAGAATGACGAAGAGGGAGCAAGGATTTGGATGTGCTACGCTCAACTTGGCCTGCCTTTTGCATGGTGAGTATCCCTGGAGCTCCTGGCTTTGTGGTTTTGTGAACCCTAACCCTAGGCATAACCCTAACCCTAGCCCTAAGCCTAACCCTAGACTGAGGCAGAAATCGGGCATTGGGCTGTGGTGAGTTCTGAGCAGAATGACGAAGAGGGAGCAAGGATTTGGATGTGCTACGCTCAACTTGGCCTGCCTTTTGCATGGTGAGTATCCCTGGAGCTCCTGGCTTTGTGGTTTTCTGAAGCCTAACCCTAGGCATAACCCTAGCCCTAGCCCTAAGCCTAACCCTAGACTGAGCCAGTAATCGGACATTGGGCTGTGGGGAGTTCCGAGCAGAATGACAAAGAGGGAGAGGGGATTTGGATGTGCCATGCTCAACTTGGCCTGCCTTTTGCATGGTGAGTATCCCTGGAGCTCCTGGCTTTGTGGTTTTGTGAACCCTAACCCTAGGCATAACCCTAACCCTAGCCCTAAGCCTAACCCTAGACTGAGGCAGAAATCGGGCATTGGGCTGTGGGGAGTTCCGAGCAGAATGACGAAGAGGGAGCAAGGATTTGGATGTGCTACGCTCAACTTGGCCTGCCTTTTGCATGGTGAGTATCCCAGGAGCTCCTGGCTTTGTGGTTTTCTGAACCCAAACCCTAGCCCTAAGCCTAACCCTAGACTGAGGCAGAAATCGGGCATTGGGCTGTGATGAGTTCCGAGCAGAATGACGAAGAGGGAGCAAGGATTTGGATGTGCTACGGTCAACTTGGCCTGCCTTTTGCATGGTGAGTATCCCTGGAGCTCCTGGCTTTGTGGTTTTGTGAACCCTAACCTGAGGCAGAACCCTAACCCTAGCCCTAAGCCTAACCCTAGGCTGAGGCAGAAATCGGGCATTGGGCTGTGGGGAGTTCCGAGCAGAATGACGAAGAGGGAGCAAGGATTTGGATGTGCTACGCTCAACTTGGCCTGCCTTTTGCATGGTGAGTATCCCTGGAGCTCCTGGCTTTGTGGTTTTGTGAAGCCTAACCTGAGGCAGAACCCTAACCCTAGCCCTAAGCCTAACCCTAGACTGAGGCAGAAATCGGGCATTGGGCTGTGGTGAGTTCCGAGCAGAATGACGAAGAGGGAGCAAGGATTTGGATGTGCTACGCTCAACTTGGCCTGCCTTTTGCATGGTGAGTATCCCTGGAGCTCCTGGCTTTGTGGTTTTCTGAAGCCTAACCCTAGGCATAACCCTAACCCTAGCCCCAAGCCTAACCCTAGACTGAGCCAGTAATCAGGCATTGGGCTGTGGGGAGTTCCGAGCAGAATGACGAAGAGGGAGCAAGGATTTGGATGTGCCACGCTCAACTTGGCCTGCCTTTTGCATGGTGAGTATCCCAGGAGCTCCTGGCTTTGTGGTTTTCTGAACCCAAACCCTAGCCCTAAGCCTAACCCTAGACTGAGGCAGAAATCGGGCATTGGGCTGTGATGAGTTCCGAGCAGAATGACGAAGAGGGAGCAAGGATTTGGATGTGCTACGCTCAACTTGGCCTGCCTTTTGCATGGTGAGTATCCCTGGAGCTCCTGGCTTTGTGGTTTTCTGAAACCTAACCTGAGGCAGAACCCTAACCCTAGTCCTAAGCCTAACCCTAGACTGAGGCAGAAATCGGGCATTGGGCTGTGGGGAGTTCCGAGCAGAATGACGAAGAGGGAGCAAGGGAACGGAGCTCTTAAGGGGCTGGAGAGTTCCTGAGAGAGCTGGGAAAGGGGCAAAGCCCGGAGCAAAGGAGGCTCAGGCGGGACCTTGTGGCTCTGCACAAGTCCCTGACAGGAGGGGGCAGCCGGGGGGGTCGGGCTCTGCTGCCAGGGAACAGGGACAGGAGGAGAGGGAACGGCCTCAGGCTGGGCCAGGGGAGGCTCAGGGTGGATATTGGGGAAATTCCTCCATGGAAAGGGCGCTCAGGCCTTGGCACAGCTGCCCAGGGAGGTTTGGAGTGCCCACCCCTGGGAGTGCTCCAACACCTGTGGCTGTGGCATGGTCGGACGTGGCCAGCGCTGGCCGTGCTGGTGCTGGTTGCACTCAGTGATCTCCGAGGTCTTCTCCAACCTTGATTCCGCTCTCAAGCCAGCCCCACGGAGGACCAGAACAAAAGGCACCCCCAGGCTGGCCCCCCCCACCCCCACTGCGCATGCGCGGGGGCGCTGGCCGGCCCCCCACCCCACTGCGCATGCGCGGGAGAGCTGGACGGCCCCCCCACCCCCACTGCGCATGCGCGGGCCCGCCGACCGTCCCCCCACCCCACTGCGCATGCGCGGGCGCGATGGCCGACCGCCCCCCCCCACACCACTGCGCATGCGCGGGCGCTGGCCGGCCCCCCCCAGCTCCCACTGCGCATGCGCAGGCGCGATGGCCCTACCCCGCCTCCCCCCACTGCGCATGCGCGGGCGCGCTGGCCGGCCCCCCGCCCCACTGCGCATGCGCGGGGTCGCTGGCCGGCCCCCCACCCCACTGCGCATGCGCGGGAGAGCTGGACGGCCCCCCCCCCACCCCCACTGTGCATGCGCGGGCGCGCCGGCCGTCCCCCCGCCCCCCTGCGCATGCGCGGGAGCGCTGGCCTAACCCCAGCCGCTACTGCGCATGCGCGGGGGCGCCGGCCGGCCCCCCCCCCACAACACTGCGCATGCGCGGGCGCGCTGGCCCTACCCCCCCCTCCCACGGCGCATGCGCGGGGGCGCTGGCCGGCCCCCCCCCACCCACTGCGCATGCGCGGGCGCGCTGGCCCTACCCCACCCCCACTGCGCATGCGCGGGCGCGCTGGCCGGCCCCCCACCCCACTGCGCATGCGCGGGAGAGCTGGACGGCCCCCCCCACCCCCACTGAGCATGCGCGGGCGCGCCGGCCGGCCCCCCCCACCCCACTGCGCATGCGCGGGGGCGCTGGCCGACCCCCCCCCACACCACTGCGCATGCGCGGGTGCGCTGGGCCCGTCCCTGTGCTGGCACTGCTGGGGCACCTGCAGTGCTGGCAGCACCTCTGGGACAAGAGGGACACGGAGGGGCTGGAGCGAGTCCAGGCAAGGGAACGGAGCTGGCAAGGGGCTGGAGAGTTCCTGAGAGAGCTGGGAAAGGGGCAAAGCCCGGAGCAAAGGAGGCTCAGGCGGGACCTTGTGGCTCTGCACAAGTCCCTGACAGGAGGGGGCAGCCGGGGGGGTCGGGCTCTGCTGCCAGGGAACAGGGACAGGAGGAGAGGGAACGGCCTCAGGCTGGGCCAGGGGAGGCTCAGGGTGGATATTGGGGAAATTCCTCCATGGAAAGGGCGCTCAGGCCTTGGCACAGCTGCCCAGGGAGGTTTGGAGTGCCCACCCCTGGGAGTGCTCCAACACCTGTGGCTGTGGCATGGTCGGACGTGGCCAGCGCTGGCCGTGCTGGTGCTGGTTGCACTCAGTGATCTCCGAGGTCTTTTCCAACCTTGATTCCGCTCTCAAGCCAGCCCCACGGAGGACCAGAACAAAAGGCACCCCCAGGCTGGGCCCCCCCCCTCCCACTGCGCATGCGCGGGGGCGAAGGCCGGCCCCCCACCCCACTGCGCATGCGCGGGCGCGCTGGCCCTACCCCCCACCACTGCGCATGCGCGGGCGCGCTGGCCCTACCCCAGCCGCTACTGCGCATGCGCGGGGGCGCTGGCCGGCCCCCCACCCCACTGCGCATGCGCGGGCGCGATGGCCGACCCCCCCCACCCACTGCGCATGCGCGGGCGCGCTGGCCCTACCCCCCCCCCCCCACTGCGCATGCGCGGGGGCGCTGGCCGGCCCCCCACCCCACTGCGCATGCGCAGGAGTGCTGGACGGCCCCCCCCCCCACCCCCACTGCGCATGCGCGGGCGCGCCGGCCGTCCCCCCACCCTACTGCGCATGCGCGGGCGCGCTGGCCCTACCCCCCCTCCCACTGCGCATGCGCGGGGGCCCTGGCCGGCCCCCCCCCACCCACTGCGCATGCGCGGGCGCGCTGGCCCTACCCCACCCCCACTGCTCATGCGCGGGCGCGCTGGCCCTACCCCCCCTCCCACTGCGCATGCGCGGGAGAGCTGGACGGCCCCCCCCACCCCCACTGCGCATGCGCGGGCGCGCTGCGACCCCCCTTCCCCCCACCCCCCACTGCGCATGCGCGGGCGCGCTGGGCCCCCCCTCGCCACTGCGCATGCGCGGGTGCGCTGGGCCCGTCCCTGTGCTGGCACTGCTGGGGCACCTGCAGTGCTGGCAGCACCTCTGGGACAAGAGGGACACGGAGGGGCTGGAGCGAGTCCAGGCAAGGGAACGGAGCTGGCAAGGGGCTGGAGAGTTCCTGAGAGAGCTGGGAAAGGGGCAAAGCCCGGAGCAAAGGAGGCTCAGGCGGGACCTTGTGGCTCTGCACAAGTCCCTGACAGGAGGGGGCAGCCGGGGGGGTCGGGCTCTGCTGCCAGGGAACAGGGACAGGAGGAGAGGGAACGGCCTCAGGCTGGGCCAGGGGAGGCTCAGGGTGGATATTGGGGAAATTCCTCCATGGAAAGGGCGCTCAGGCCTTGGCACAGCTGCCCAGGGAGGTTTGGAGTGCCCACCCCTGGGAGTGCTCCAACACCTGAGGCTGTGGCATGGTCAGACGTGGCCAGCGCTGGCCGTGCTGGTGCTGGTTGCACTCAGTGATCTCCGAGGTCTTTTCCAACCTTGATTCCGCTCTCAAGCCAGCCCCACGGAGGACCAGAACAAAAGGCACCCCCAGGCTGGGCCCCCCCCCTCCCACTGCGCATGCGCGGGCGCGCTGGCCCTGCCCCTCCACCCCCCACTGCGCATGCGCGGGCGCGCTGGCCCTACCCCCCCTCCCACTGCGCATGCGCGGGGGCGCTGGCCGGCCCCCCCCACCCCCACTGCGCATGCGCGGGCGCGCTGGGCCCCCCCCCCCACCCCACTGCGCATGCGCGGGCGCGCTGGGCCCCCCCCACCCCCACTGCGCATGCGCGGGGGCGCTGGCCCTACCCCCCCCCCCCCCACCCCCACTGCGCAGGCGCGGGCCCGCTGGGACCCCCCCCCCACCCCCCACTGCGCATGCGCGGGCGCGCTGGGCCCCCCCCTCCCCACTGCGCATGCGCGGGTGCGCTGGGCCCGTCCCTGTGCTGGCACTGCTGGGGCACCTGCAGTGCTGGCAGCACCTCTGGGACAAGAGGGACACCGAGGGGCTGGAGCGAGTCCAGGCAAGGGAACGGAGCTGGCAAGGGGCTGGAGAGTTCCTGAGAGAGCTGGGAAAGGGGCAAAGCCCGGAGCAAAGGAGGCTCAGGCGGGACCTTGTGGCTCTGCACAAGTCCCTGACAGGAGGGGGCAGCCGGGGGGGTCGGGCTCTGCTGCCAGGGAACAGGGACAGGAGGAGAGGGAACGGCCTCAGGCTGGGCCAGGGGAGGCTCAGGGTGGATATTGGGGAAATTCCTCCATGGAAAGGGCGCTCAGGCCTTGGCACAGCTGCCCAGGGAGGTTTGGAGTGCCCACCCCTGGGAGTGCTCCAACACCTGTGGCTGTGGCATGGTCGGACGTGGCCAGCGCTGGCCGTGCTGCTGCTGGTTGCACTCAGTGATCTCCGAGGTCTTTTCCAACCTTGATTCCGCTCTCAAGCCAGCCCCACGGAGGACCAGAACAAAAGGCACCCCCAGGCTGGGCCCCCCCCCTCCCACTGCGCATGCGCGGGCGCGCTGGGCCCCCCCCTCCCCACTGCGCATGCGCGGGTGCGCTGGGCCCGTCCCTGTGCTGGCACTGCTGGGGCACCTGCAGTGCTGGCAGCACCTCTGGGACAAGAGGGACACGGAGGGGCTGCAGCGAGTCCAGGCAAGGGAACGGAGCTGGCAAGGGGCTGGAGAGTTCCTGAGAGAGCTGGGAAAGGGGCAAAGCCCGGAGCAAAGGAGGCTCAGGCGGGACCTTGTGGCTCTGCACAAGTCCCTGACAGGAGGGGGCAGCCGGGGGGGTCGGGCTCTGCTGCCAGGGAACAGGGACAGGAGGAGAGGGAACGGCCTCAGGCTGGGCCAGGGGAGGCTCAGGGTGGATATTGGGGAAATTCCTCCATGGAAAGGGCGCTCAGGCCTTGGCACAGCTGCCCAGGGAGGTTTGGAGTGCCCACCCCTGGGAGTGCTCCAACACCTGTGGCTGTGGCATGGTCGGACGTGGCCAGCGCTGGCCGTGCTGGTGCTGGTTGCACTCAGTGATCTCCGAGGTCTTTTCCAACCTTGATTCCGCTCTCAAGCCAGCCCCACGGAGGACCAGAACAAAAGGCACCCCCAGGCTGGGCCCCCCCCCCTCCCACTGCGCATGCGCGGGGGCGAAGGCCGGCCCCCCACCCCACTGCGCATGCGCGGGAGAGCTGGACGGCCCCCCCCCCACCCCCACTGCGCATGCGCGGGAGCGCCGGCCGGCCCCCCACACCACTGCGCATGCGCGGGCGGGCTGGCCCTACCCCAGCCGCTACTGCGCATGCGCGGGGGCGCCGGCCGGCCCCCCCCCACCCCACTGCGCATGCGCGGGGGCGCTGGCCGGCCCCCCCCCCACCCACTGCGCATGCGCGGGCGCGCTGGCCCAACCCCACCCCCACTGCTCATGCGCGGGCGCGCTGGCCCTACCCCCCCTCCCACTGCGCATGCGCGGGGGCGCTGGCCGGTCCCCCACCCCACTGCGCATGCGCGGGGGCGAAGGCCGGCCCCCCACCCCACTGCGCATGCGCGGGCGCGCTGGCCCTACCCCCCCCCCCCCACCCCACTGCGCATGCGCGGGCGCGATGGCCCGACCCCCCCCACCCACTGCGCATGCGCGGGCGCGCTGGCCCTACCCCCCACCACTGCGCATGCGCGGGCGCGCTGGCCCTACCCCAGCCGCTACTGCGCATGCGCGGGGGCGCCGGCCGGCCCCTCCCACCCCACTGCGCATGCGCGGGCGCGATGGCCGAGCCCCCCACCCACTGCGCATGCGCGGGCGCGCTGGCCCTACCCCCCTCCCCCCCACTGCGCATGCGCGGGGGCGCTGGCCGGCCCCCCACTCCACTGCGCATGCGCGGGAGTGCTGGACGGCCCCCCCCCCACCCCCACTGCGCATGCGCGGGCGCGCCGGCCGTCCCCCCACCACACTGCGCATGCGCGGGCGCGCTGGCCCTACCCCCCCCTCCCACTGCGCATGCGCGGGGGCGCTGGCCGGCCCCCCACCCCACTGCGCATGCGCGGGAGTGCTGGACGGCCCCCCCCCCCCACACCCACTGCGCATGCGCGGGCGCGCCGGCCGTCCCCCCACCCCACTGCGCATGCGCGGGCGCGCTGGCCCTACCCCCCCTCCCACTGCGCATGCGCGGGGGCCCTGGCCGGCCCCCCCCCCCCACCCACTGCGCATGCGCGGGCGCGCTGGCCCTACCCCACCCCCACTGCTCATGCGCGGGCGCGCTGGCCCTACCCCCCTCCCACTGCGCATGCGCGGGAGAGCTGGACGGCCCCCCCCACCCCCACTGAGCATGCGCGGGCGCGCTGGCCGGCCACCCACCCCACTGCGCATGCGCGGGCGCGCTGGGCCCCCTCCACCCCCACTGCGCATGCGCGGGGGCGCTGGCCCTACCCCCCCCACCCCCACTGCGCATGCGCGGGCGCGCTGCGACCCCCCTTCCCCCCACCCCCCACTGCGCATGCGCGGGCGCGCTGGGCCCCCCCTCGCCACTGCGCATGCGCGGGTGCGCTGGGCCCGTCCCTGTGCTGGCACTGCTGGGGCACCTGCAGTGCTGGCAGCACCTCTGGGACAAGAGGGACACGGAGGGGCTGGAGCGAGTCCAGGCAAGGGAACGGAGCTGGCAAGGGGCTGGAGAGTTCCTGAGAGAGCTGGGAAAGGGGCAAAGCCCGGAGCAAAGGAGGCTCAGGCGGGACCTTGTGGCTCTGCACAAGTCCCTGACAGGAGGGGGCAGCCGGGGGGGTCGGGCTCTGCTGCCAGGGAACAGGGACAGGAGGAGAGGGAACGGCCTCAGGCTGGGCCAGGGGAGGCTCAGGGTGGATATTGGGGAAATTCCTCCATGGAAAGGGCGCTCAGGCCTTGGCACAGCTGCCCAGGGAGGTTTGGAGTGCCCACCCCTGGGAGTGCTCCAACACCTGAGGCTGTGGCATGGTCAGACGTGGCCAGCGCTGGCCGTGCTGGTGCTGGTTGCACTCAGTGATCTCCGAGGTCTTCTCCAACCTTGATTCCGCTCTCAAGCCAGCCCCACGGAGGACCAGAACAAAAGGCACCCCCAGGCTGGGCCCCCCCCCTCCCACTGCGCATGTGCGGGGGCGCCGGCCGGCCCCCCACCCCACTGCGCATGCGCGGGCGCGCTGGCCCTACCACCCCCTCCCACTGCGCATGCGCGGGGGCGCTGGCCGGCCCCCCACCCCACTGCGCATGCGCGGGAGAGCTGGACGGCCCCCCCCCCACCCCCACTGAGCATGCGCGGGCGCGCTGGCCGGCCACCCACCCCACTGCGCATGCGCGGGCGCGCTGGGCCCCCCCCTCCCCACTGCGCATGCGCGGGTGCGCTGGGCCCGTCCCTGTGCTGGCACTGCTGGGGCACCTGCAGTGCTGGCAGCACCTCTGGGACAAGAGGGACACGGAGGGGCTGGAGCGAGTCCAGGCAAGGGAACGGAGCTGGCAAGGGGCTGGAGAGTTCCTGAGAGAGCTGGGAAAGGGGCAAAGCCCGGAGCAAAGGAGGCTCAGGCGGGACCTTGTGGCTCTGCACAAGTCCCTGACAGGAGGGGGCAGCCGGGGGGGTCGGGCTCTGCTGCCAGGGAACAGGGACAGGAGGAGAGGGAACGGCCTCAGGCGGGGCCAGGGGAGGCTCAGGGTGGATATTGGGGAAATTCCTCCATGGAAAGGGCGCTCAGGCCTTGGCACAGCTGCCCAGGGAGGTTTGGAGTGCCCACCCCTGGGAGTGCTCCAACACCTGTGGCTGTGGCATGGTCGGACGTGGCCAGCGCTGGCCGTGCTGGTGCTGGTTGCACTCAGTGATCTCCGAGGTCTTTTCCAACCTTGATTCCGCTCTCAAGCCAGCCCCACGGAGGACCAGAACAAAAGGCACCCCCAGGCTGGGCCCCCCCCTCCCACTGCGCATGCGCGGGCGCGCTGGCCCTGCCCCTCCACCCCCCACTGCGCATGCGCGGGCGCGCTGGCCCTACCCCCCCTCCCACTGCGCATGCGCGGGCGCTCTGGCCCAACCCCACCCCCACTGCGCATGCGCGGGCGCGCTGGCCCAACCCCCCTCCCACTGCGCATGCGCGGGGGCGCTGGCCCTACCCCAGCCGCTACTGCGCATGCGCGGGGGCGCCGGCCGGCCCCTCCCACCCCACTGCGCATGCGCGGGCGCGATGGCCGACCCCCCCCCACCCACTGCGCATGCGCGGGCGCGCTGGCCCTACCCCACACCCACTGCTCATGCGCGGGAGCGCTGGCCCTACCCCCCCTCCCACTGCGCATGCGCGGGAGAGCTGGACGGCCCCCCCCCACCCCCACTGCGCATGCGCGGGCGCGCTGGCCGGCCACCCACCCCACTGCGCATGCGCGGGCGCGCTGGGCCCCCCCCACACCCCACTGCGCATGCGCGGGCGCGCTGGGCCCCCTCCACCCCCACTGCGCATGCGCGGGGGCGCTGGCCCTACCCCCCCCCCCCACCCCCACTGCGCATGCGCGGGCGCGCTGCGACCCCCCCCCCCACACACCCCCCACTGCTCATGCGCGGGCGCGCTGGGCCCCCCCCTCGCCACTGCGCATGCGCGGGTGCGCTGGGCTCGTCCCTGTGCTGGCACTGCTGGGGCACCTGCAGTGCTGGCAGCACCTCTGGGACAAGAGGGACACCGAGGAGCTGGAGCGAGTCCAGGCAAGGGAACGGAGCTGGCAAGGGGCTGGAGAGTTCCTGAGAGAGCTGGGAAAGGGGCAAAGCCCGGAGCAAAGGAGGCTCAGGCGGGACCTTGTGGCTCTGCACAAGTCCCTGACAGGAGGGGGCAGCCGGGGGGGTCGGGCTCTGCTGCCAGGGAACAGGGACAGGAGGAGAGGGAACGGCCTCAGGCTGGGCCAGGGGAGGCTCAGGGTGGATATTGGGGAAATTCCTCCATGGAAAGGGCGCTCAGGCCTTGGCACAGCTGCCCAGGGAGGTTTGGAGTGCCCACCCCTGGGAGTGCTCCAACACCTGTGGCTGTGGCATGGTCGGACGTGGCCAGCGCTGGCCGTGCTGGTGCTGGTTGCACTCAGTGATCTCCGAGGTCTTCTCCAACCTTGATTCCGCTCTCAAGCCAGCCCCACGGAGGACCAGAACAAAAGGCACCCCCAGGCTGGGCCCCCCCCCTCCCACTGCGCATGCGCGCGGGCGCGATGGCCGGCCCCCCACCCCTCTGCGCATGCGCGGGCGCGATGGCCGACCCCCCCCGACAGCACTGCGCATGCGCGGGGGCCCTGGCCGGCCCCCCACCCCACTGCGCATGCGCGGGAGAGCTGGACGGCCCCCCCCACCCCCACTGCGCATGCGCGGGAGCGCCGGCCGGCCCCCCACCCCACTGCGCATGCGCGGGCGCGCTGGCCCTACCCCAGCCGCTACTGCGCATGCGCGGGGGCGCCGGCCGGCCCCCCCCCACCCCACTGCGCATGCGCGGGGGCGCTGGCCGGCCCCCCCCACCCACTGCGCATGCGCGGGCGCGCTGGCCCTACCCCACCCCCACTGCGCATGCGCGGGCGCGCTGGCCCTACCCCCCTCCCACTGCGCATGCGCGGGGGCGCTGGCCGGCCCCCCACCCCACTTCGCATGCGCGGGAGAGCTGGACGGCCCCCCCCCACCCCCACTGAGCATGCGCGGGCGCGCTGGCCGGCCACCCACCCCACTGCGCATGCGCGGGCGCGCTGGGCCCCCCCCCCCACACCCCACTGCGCATGCGCGGGCGCGCTGGGCCCCCCCCACCCCCACTGCGCATGCGCGGGGGCGCTGGCCCTACCCCCCCCCCCCCCACCCCCACTGCGCATGCGCGGGCGCGCTGGGCCCCCCCCCTCCCCACTGCGCATGCGCGGGTGCGCTGGGCCCGTCCCTGTGCTGGCACTGCTGGGGCACCTGCAGTGCTGGCAGCACCTCTGGGACAAGAGGGACACGGAGGGGCTGGAGCGAGTCCAGGCAAGGGAACGGAGCTGGCAAGGGGCTGGAGAGTTCCTGAGAGAGCTGGGAAAGGGGCAAAGCCCGGAGCAAAGGAGGCTCAGGCGGGACCTTGTGGCTCTGCACAAGTCCCTGACAGGAGGGGGCAGCCGGGGGGGTCGGGCTCTGCTGCCAGGGAACAGGGACAGGAGGAGAGGGAACGGCCTCAGGCTGGGCCAGGGGAGGCTCAGGGTGGATATTGGGGAAATTCCTCCATGGAAAGGGCGCTCAGGCCTTGGCACAGCTGCCCAGGGAGGTTTGGAGTGCCCACCCCTGGGAGTGCTCCAACACCTGTGGCTGTGGCATGGTCGGACGTGGCCAGCGCTGGCCGTGCTGGTGCTGGTTGCACTCAGTGATCTCCGAGGTCTTTTCCAACCTTGATTCCGCTCTCAAGCCAGCCCCACGGAGGACCAGAACAAAAGGCACCCCCAGGCTGGGCCCCCCCCCTCCCACTGCGCATGCGCGCGGGCGCGATGGCCGGCCCCCCACCCCACTGCGCATGCGCGGGCGCGATGGCCGACCCCCCCCGACAGCACTGCGCATGCGCGGGGGCCCTGGCCGGCCCCCCACCCCACTGCGCATGCGCGGGCGCGCTGGCCCTACCCCAGCCGCTACTGCGCATGCGCGGGGGCGCCGGCCGGCCCCCCCCCACCCCACTGCGCATGCGCGGGGGCGCTGGCCGGCCCCCCCCACCCACTGCGCATGCGCGGGCGCGCTGGCCCTACCCCACCCCCACTGCGCATGCGCGGGCGCGCTGGCCCTACCCCCCTCCCACTGCGCATGCGCGGGGGCGCTGGCCGGCCCCCCACCCCACTTCGCATGCGCGGGAGAGCTGGACGGCCCCCCCCCACCCCCACTGAGCATGCGCGGGCGCGCTGGCCGGCCACCCACCCCACTGCGCATGCGCGGGCGCGCTGGGCCCCCCCCCCCCCACACCCCACTGCGCATGCGCGGGCGCGCTGGGCCCCCCCCACCCCCACTGCGCATGCGCGGGGGCGCTGGCCCTACCCCCCCCCCCCCCCCCACCCCCACTGCGCATGCGCGGGCGCGCTGGGCCCCCCCCCTCCCCACTGCGCATGCGCGGGTGCGCTGGGCCCGTCCCTGTGCTGGCACTGCTGGGGCACCTGCAGTGCTGGCAGCACCTCTGGGACAAGAGGGACACGGAGGGGCTGGAGCGAGTCCAGGCAAGGGAACGGAGCTGGCAAGGGGCTGGAGAGTTCCTGAGAGAGCTGGGAAAGGGGCAAAGCCCGGAGCAAAGGAGGCTCAGGCGGGACCTTGTGGCTCTGCACAAGTCCCTGACAGGAGGGGGCAGCCGGGGGGGTCGGGCTCTGCTGCCAGGGAACAGGGACAGGAGGAGAGGGAACGGCCTCAGGCTGGGCCAGGGGAGGCTCAGGGTGGATATTGGGGAAATTCCTCCATGGAAAGGACGCTCAGGCCTTGGCACAGCTGCCCAGGGAGGTTTGGAGTGCCCACCCCTGGGAGTGCTCCAACACCTGTGGCTGTGGCATGGGCGGACGTGGTCAGCGCTGGCCGTGCTGCTGCTGGTTGCACTCAGTGATCTCCGAGGTCTTCTCCAACCTTGATTCCGCTCTCAAGCCAGCCCCACGGAGGACCAGAACAAAAGGCACCCCCAGGCTGGGCCCCCCCCCTCCCACTGCGCATGCGCGCGGGCGCGATGGCCGGCCACCCCTCTGCGCATGCGCAGGCGCGATGGCCGACCCCCCCCGACAGCACTGCGCATGCGCGGGGGCCCTGGCCGGCCCCCCACCCCACTGCGCATGCGCGGGAGAGCTGGACGGCCCCCCCCACCCCCACTGCGCATGCGCGGGAGCGCCGGCCGGCCCCCCACCCCACTGCGCATGCGCGGGCGCGCTGGCCCTACCCCAGCCGCTACTGCGCATGCGCGGGGGCGCCGGCCGGCCCCCCCCCACCCCACTGCGCATGCGCGGGGGCGCTGGCCGGCCCCCCCCACCCACTGCGCATGCGCGGGCGCGCTGGCCC
>NW_028120192.1:0-18496 GCF_965178545.1 Coloeus monedula
CTTGAATTTTGCTCTTGGTTTAATCATAGAATCATGGAATGGTTTGGGGTGGAAAAATCCTGAAAGATAATCTAATTCCAAGTCCGTGCCATGGGCAGGGACACCTCCCACTGTGCCAGGCTGCTCCAAGCCCCAATGTCCAGCCTGGCCTTGGGCACTGCCAGGGATCCAGGGGCGGCCCCAGCTGCTCTGGGCACCCTGTGCCAGGGCCTGCCCACCCTGCCAGGGAACAATTCCTGCCCAAGATCCCACCTAATCTTGCCATCTTCCATCTTAAAATTATTCCTCCTTTTTCTATCACTCCATTCCCTTGTCCAAAATCCCTCTCCAGACTTCTTGTAAGCCTCCATTACGTTTTGGAATCTTCCCACCACACTTTATATTTGTGCTTTCCAGCTTTTTATGGTTTTACCGGTCTGAAATCAGTACCAGAGACTGGGGAAGAGTCTCTTCAGCCCTTCCTGAAGGTTTTTCTGGGTCATTTCTCAACAAAAATTAATTGCAGAGCACTCTGGACAGTGAGAGGTGTCCCTGCCCACAGCAGGGGTGGCACTGGATGGGCTTTAAGGTCCCTTCCAACCCCAAACCAGTCTGGGATTCAATTCCATGATTCCCTACTGGGTGGGGGAGCCACTTTCAGATGTGACCAAGTCCTTCAGGGATCACTGGGGCAGATTTCTGGTGCAGAACCAAGACCACATTTCCCTCGGAGTGGCACAAAATCCTCAAGAGAAAGCAACAGAGATGAAACCCAAACAAGAGAAAAGAGGAAAACCCAAATGAGAGAAAAGAAGGAAACCCCAAACACTTTATAAAAGGTTTCGAGCTTGTCTGTGTAATATAATTTAATAAGAATGAAATTTTGGAGTTATTATTACCAAGTTTTAATAATAAAGTCTCTACAGCAGCACAGCCATTAATTCTTTGTTCTCCCAAGCCGGGTCAGCCTGCGAGGTTGCAGCTTTAGTGCTTGGAAGGGGCAAGCCAAGCTTTTTGGACAAGAAGTGAGAGGCTGACAAGGAACACAGTGTGCAGGACATGTGCAGGCACTCGAACAAAAATGCAAATCCAACTCTGCAGTCTCCAGCTTTTCCGGTCGGGAAGAATTGCCAGAAAATAACTCCAGTCAGGGAAAACAAAAAAGATGCTGCTGCTGCTGCTGTTGTTGCTGCTGCTGGAGGAGAAATTCTCTTCAGTTGTTTTCAAATTCACCTTCTTTTTGGAATAAGTGAGGGGAACGTCAGGATGCAGATCCTGATCCTCTCCCCCTGCTCAGGGCAGCCTGGGCATGGAGCTGCTCCAGCCTGGAAGGATTTGAGGTGGATCCTGAGCCCTTTGGAAGGACATTAAACCCCAGGCCATGGGGACTTCTGGCTGCCCTGGACAGAGCTGATCTCAGCCAGGTGGGAGAAGGGAAAAGCCAGTGTGGGGCTGAACAGGGCACTGCAATCAGCAGTCAAAAATCAGGGAATCATGGAATGATTTGGGAAGGAAAGGACCTAAACACCACCCAATTCCACCTCCTGCCCCTGCCAAGGATCTGTTCCACCATCCCAGGTTGCTCCAAACCCCGTCCAGCCTGACTTTGAACATTTCCAGGGATAGCGAATCCACACCCAAAGAGCTTTTTTCCCCCAAAGGATTTGGGAATAACCTTTTTTTGGGGATCAATGAGAAGATGGCAGCCAATTCCAGGAAATAAGAGGAGCCCAGAGCCAGCAGAAGAGGGAGGGATAGGAAAGAAAATCCCATGGGAGCTTCCACCAAAGGAACCAGGGATTCTCACCCTGCTCGGGGGAACAACTTTGCAACCAAATGGGGTCACAGCAAACAAATCCCTGGCTCCTCCACCAGCACCTATTCCCAGGAAAAAACTCCTCATAACCCCTCTGCATCATTCCCATGGGATGAGAAGAAGGAAAACTGTCACATCTTGCAGTGGCAGCTCAGCTCAGAGCGACCCTCGGGGGGTGAAGCATCCTGAGGACAAAGGCTCCGCTCAACATCTCATTCCCACTTACCCAGCTCCAAAACCTCCTGGAATCTTCTCCCAGGCCCTAAAGCAGCATTCAAACCCTGAGCAGGGATGTCCAGGTGGGACACTGAGAAACTCAATCCCTCCAAGCCACTGTCCCAAGAAACCCCTGGAAAAACTCAATCCCTCCAAGCCGCTGTCCCAAGAAACCCCTGGAAAAACTCAATCCTTCCAATCCACTGTCCCAAGAAACCCCTGGAAAAACTCAATCCTTCCAATCCACTGTCCCAAGAAACCCCTGGAAAAACGGGCCAGAGAGGCAGGAAAATAAATCAGGATGTGGAGCAGCTGTCAGGGACAGGAATCCTTCCTTGCCAGCCTTTCCTGCCAGGTTTAATTCTGGAAGCAGGCCAGTCTGAGCATCCCCCCTCTCCAGCAGCTTCGATATCACAGAAGGACAGAGGTAACAGCTAAAGGAGAATTATTTAGGTTGTAAAGACACAGCAAAAGCCTTAATCTTGACCTGAAACTTCAGCCAGAATCCTGTGCTGAGGTAGCTGGGTGAAATCGGAATGAAGGACACGAACTTCCTGAGCAAAAAAGGCGCAGCCCAAAGCCTTTCGCTTGTCCTCATGAAGGAAACTTTATCTGCTCTCATTAAGCACGGGAGGATCTTTGTGTTGTTCTACAAAGCAAATAAATACAGAAACAAACAGAAGGAAAATTGGAATCAGCTGGAGCCTAAAATCATTTCGCAGCGCAGACGGTTCGGGGGATGAAATCCGCCAGCTCTGCAAAGTCTGCCCTGTGCTGCTCACGGAGATCAAGAGCTCCAGATGACTCCGATTTCTGCCTTTCCTTCCAAAGAAGCCACAAAAAATCTTCTGTTTTCTGTGGACAGACAGCCTCGGTGGCCCAGACTGCCTGGTTATTAATAAATGCCCTGTAATCACCCTGCTAACGAGCACTTGGGCTGGTTTGTGAGGTCAGAGCACAAAGACATCAACTGGAAAGCACCAAAAAGTCATTGATAACCTTCTGGTTATCTCGACAATTTTCCTGCTTTAAATATCCCAGGTTTTCTGTAAGAACTCCAATCGTGAATTTACAGTGTACAAATGATGCGGGATTTGAATCTTCCTTTTTCAATCTGGTGGAAATTCATCCCTTAATTCTGATTTTTCCCCCTGCACAGAGGCTTGGAAAGGGCCTAAAGCTAAAGGAGCAGAGAATGAACATAAAATTAGGCAATTTCCGGGTCATTAGAGGAGAGAATGTAGTGCTTTTAGACTAAATTTGTAGCAAAGGGCTCCTCAAATAGATGTGAAAATCAATTTGGGTTTACAGGAACATGAAAAAAATTTTGCGTTTATATGGACGTGAAAATAAATCTGGGTTTATATGAACATGAAAATAAATCTGCATTTAAAGGAACATGAAAATCAATTTGAGTTTATATGAGCATGAAGAGAAATTTGGATTTACCCCGTGTCTCTTAATATTACAATGCCAAAGGTCCAAGACCAACCACCAGCCAAGTACGAAGATAATAATTTAAAAAATAAGGGGAAAATTTGGATTTTCCAGAGGGGAGTGGTGAATTACCAGAGTCCATTAGAGAGATAAATGCTATCTCCAGCGGATAGGAAAGGGGCTTTCCACAAGGGCATGGAGCAGGAGGAAAAGGGGGAATGGCCCAGTCCAAGCTGGCCTTGGACGCTCCCAGGGATGGGGCAGCCACAGCTTCCCTGGGAAATCCATTCCAGCCCCTCCCCACCCTCACAGGGAGGAATTTCTTCCCAATATCCCATCTCACCCTTGATCCTAAAGCCATTCCCCCTTATCCTATCACTCCGTGCCCTGTGAAAATTCCCTTTTCAAGCTGATTTTGTTGTTGGCACAACTGGGATGGGGAGCTCTGGGCAGGGCTTAAGGCAGAGGTGCCAAATCCTTTGGGACAAACCCTTCCCTCCCGACCTGGAAAACTCCTGGAATCTCGTGGACAATCCCAGTTTTGTGACAACTCCAGCCCGGCCCTGGCTGCCCTAAAAACTGTGCTCATTTCAGAGAAGTCGTTTGGAAAACGTGATGACAACGCGCTGACAGCTCCCCCCTCATCCCGCCGGGATGCTCCCGGTGATGACAGCTGCTCCAGGAAAAGCAGGGAAAAGCCAGATCCCGACAAAGCTGCTCTCTAGGACTGCTGGCACGGAGTATTTTCCCGATTTCCAATGTCACTTTGGGGTTTGTAACCCAAACCGCCGGAATTGGAACCAAAGCCGCGCCTCCGCAATTCCAGAGGGCACCGATCCAAAGGAGTCGATGAGGGGACAAAGGTTGGGAAGCCGAGAGTGGACAGAGATGGGATTCCTGGAAAAACTCTTCCCGAAACTGGCCGAGTCTTTGCTGCCCGACTAAACTCGGGATTAGCTCCCCGACTTGGAGGAGTGGAAGTGAAGCAATTAGGAGGTGATTGAGATAATTAAATGCTTTCCTAGAACTGCGGAGGAACCGTCAGCCTCTGGAATTCCAGGAATTTCGCCGGCAGGGCGGGAGAGGTAGATAAGATAGAGACAAAGAAGGTGCGCTCATCTTCCAGGGCTTTGTGCCTAAATTCCCTTTTTTTAACAGCCAGGCGAAAAATCCTCAGGATCATCCCGCTGCAATCCTGTTTTCCTGCCTTATATTTTCCCGCTGGAAAGAATTACACCTTTAACTTATCCAGGAGCACTTTAGGCTGGATTAAAATTTAGGAGAGACTCCTGTGACCCCCATGAGGTAGGAATGTGATATCCCAAGGATGACGGAGCATGGAAAAGCGATGTCCTGGTCTCAGATTCCCCAATCCCGCTGCTGCTGCACGGGGGTGTCTGGGTGCAAAGTTTAGGATGGGATAAATCTGAACTAATTTTAGCCCCGTCTTGTCTAAGCCAGTCTAAACTCTGCTCCCTTTATAGTTAGGGGAGGTTGGGAAGGCACTGCCAGAGGGTGATTCAAGCTCCTTATCCTGGAGATTTATCTTGGGATGGGAACAAACCCTATAAGGAGGTGCCTGCCTGCTCCTCTCTCCCCACATTAACAGGGAACGGGGAATCAACTGGAGCTGGATTCTTCCATAAAATCAGCCTCATCCTGAGTATCTCTTCCTTTACAAGTCTCCTTTTCCTGGGAATTTTTTTGGGAATTTAAAGCTTTCAGGCAGGTAGGCCCTGAGCACAGCTTGGAGATAAGCAGGGCTGGCAGAAATTTGAAATATTTATTATTTATCCTGCATGGAATTTTTTTTCCCAAGAGCTGCACAAACTGATCCAACAGCATTAATGTCAGGTGTCCCCACATTAACAGGGAACAGGGAATAAACAGATGGAGCTGGATTCTTCCATAAAATCAGCCTCATCCTGAATATCCCTTCCTTTACAAGTCTCCTTTTCCTGGGAATTTTTTTGGGACTTTGAAGTCTCCTGGCATGCAGACCCCGAGCACAACTTTCAGATTATCAGGGTTGGCAGAAATTTGATCTATTTATTATTTATCCTGCATGGAATTTTTTTCCCAAGAGCTGCACAAACTGATCCAACAGCATTAGTGTCATGACTAAAACGATTTGTTTTCTGCCCTTTCTCCAAGGCTTCATTACAGTGATTACAGCACCAATGAAACACCAACAAAACCTCTCCATCAGGAATAAATTCCCCTAAAACTTCCAAAGGAATCGCTCAAGGCTTTGGATGTGAACTCTCCATTAGAGGAGCTGCATGGAGTCACAAAATTCTTTGGGAATTTGTGTGTCCCAAGGATTTTTCCTGCCTGCAAAAGCAGTTACAGCACTTGAGTTTAATATTGAGTGAAATGTCCGAGGTGGATCCCAGGTTCTGCACACAAAGCAGTGAGATCAACATCTAATTTAGGGAATTATATCCATCCACCCGTTTTAGCCCTCTTGGAGCAGGGAGACAGCTGGAAGTGAAATCACCGGGGCACATGGGAGTGAGTCAGAGAGGAGAAAGGGGAACGGGAGACTCCCACAAGTGGGAAAATCTCCGGATCCAGACTGAACCGTGCCAGAGCCATTTCCAAGGGCACATAGCTGAGCCATGAGCTGCACTTTGATGCTGAGTGAACACGAAGGGAAGGAGCTGCCTGTAAGACCTGACCCATCCCGTTTTTTCCCTGGAAAAGACGAGGAGAAAAAAAAAAAAAAAAAAAAATCCCACCCTGTGAAAGAGTTCTGATGGGTGACATCACCTCGGGTAGGGATAGACATGGAAATGTTCCTTGGTGATTCCAGGGATCTGCCTTTGACAGCTGGGAGGGAACTGGTGGATGCTGAACTCTGGGAATATGTGAATTATGGGATAGAGGGAGACAGGGGAATAACAGAAAGGAGGAAGAGAAGAAGAAGGAGAAGGAGAAGGAGGAGGAGGAGGAGGAGGAGGAGGAGGAGGAGGAGGAGGAGGAGGAGGAGGAGGAGGAGGAGGAGGAGAGGGAGGAGGAGAAGGAGGAGAGGGAGAAGGAGGAGAGGGAGAAGGAGGAGAAGGAGAAGGAGGAGGAGGAGAAGGAGAAGGAGAAGGAGAAGGAGGAGGAGGAGGAGAAGGAGAAGGAGAAGGAGAAGGAGGAGAAGGAGAAGGAGAAGGAGAAGGAGAAGGAGAAGGAGAAGGAGAAGGAGAAGGAGAAGGAGAAGGAGAAGGAGAAGGAGAAGGAGAAGGAGAAGGAGAAGGAGAAGGAGAAGGAGAAGGAGGAGGAGGAGAAGGAGAAGGAGGAGGAGGAGGAGGAGGAGAAGAAGGAGGGAAAGAAATTCTCCTTTTCATTTTTTCTTATCTTTGATACGTGTGGGAAGAATGTCCCAAAGTGTTCAGGAAATGCCCTCCAGCTTTGGGACAACGCTTCTGTCCCGACTAATCTGAGTGCCTGGGAAAAGGGATTGCAAAGGCAAACTCCCATCTTCCTCCTGGAAAGATGAGCAGTGTTTCAAAACTGCAAAGCCAGGAGAGATGTCCTGCCCAGAACAGAGGAACTCACACGCTTGTCTTGAAATTCCCACTTGCATTAACAAGGATTTAGGGACAGACTCATGAACACAGCTGGAAGTCAAAAAGAAAGGCCTTAGGGACAGTGTCCTGAACACCAGCAAGTTGGAACCATGGAATGGTTTGGGTTGGAAGAGATCTTAAAGTTCATCTCATCCCACCCCTGCCATGGCAGGGACACCTTCCACTGTGCCAGGCTGCTCCAAGCCCCAGTGTCCAGCCTGGCCTGGGAAAATTCCAAGGATGAGGAGTCCACAACCTCTCTGAGCAATGTCCAGCTCACCCATTGCCTCCTGCTGCCAATCCATGATTTGGGACTTTCGGGACTGGGACGTTCTCCCAGCTCCTATGGCTGGACATGGCCATGGCCACCACAATCAACCACTGTGGTCAGCTCAGGAAATGCCCCATTTTTGGCAGGATCTGTGGGATGGGGCATCCTGTGGAGGATCTCATCCCATACCTGGTGGCTTGGAGTGTCCCTCCAAGCCCTGGGGGCAACCGTGGTCACCAGAGGGAAGAGGTGACCACGCACACCACGAGTGGTCAGCCCTGCAGTGGTTTCCTGCACCCCCTGCACTTTCACCTCCTGAATCCTTGATCCAGCTCCTGAAATCCAGACTCCTCATGGATCGAGGCTGCAGGGGTGACCCAGGTCAGCAGCTCAGCCATGGCATGTCCTGGGAACTCATTCCTTTCCTTGTCTTTTTCCCCAAAACCTTCTTATGTGGGTGAAAGCTGGAGAGAGACTCCCAGCACTGAACAAGGAATAACACCCTGGGCAAGGCCATGAGATATCCCAAACCCCCATGAGATATCCCAAACCCCCACGAGATGTCCCAAACCCCCACGAGATGTCCCAAACCCCCATGAGATGTCCCAAATCTCCGTGGTGGAATCCATGATGACTTTCCATATATTAAATGGGATTTTCAGCACAGCTGGGAGGATTTTGGTGAAAACAGAGCAACCACAGGTTGTGCTTTATCTCCAATCATTTCCCACCCCCCAAACCTCACACGTGGGGCCTTTTTTACAGGATTTTGTGCTGTCAGCCCCCATGGAAACGGGATCTTTTGAGCAGGGATAATTCCAACTGGAAACTCAGACGGATTCTATGACAGCTCCACATCCCTGTGTAAGGTCCCTTCTTCTCTAAACGGGTTCTCCCCTGCCAAAAATCCGTGTACTGTGTTCAGGGAAGGAAAATGAAACCCTTCCAGGGTGGTTGGGATTTCTATTTCCAGGCACAAACCCAAGGAAAGCCGCACCGGACACGCCAACATCTCTCTGAGAGATGTGGGGGTAATCAGAGCAGCCCTGCTGGGCTGGAAGGGAGGAGAGTGGTGGGGAAAGGGAAGAGAGAGGTCAGAAAAGGCACCCAGGAAGTTCCACTTCGGTGTGGAGCTCTGGAACCATCCTGGCTTGGAAAGCAGCTCCAGGATTTGAAGATTCCCTTCCCAGAGCGTGAGGCAGCACAAAGGACAAGGCTCTGGAGCATCCTCCATGGGCTCAGTTCTTGCCCTGATCTCCAGGAGGGTTGCATGGGACATTCCTGAAATCACAATCAGGTGTGGGGTATTTCTATATCCTCTGTTCCCTTTGGAATTTCATTTGGATGACCAGCAAATTCCAGCCAAATCTGCTCCAGAAAATACAAATAAACCAAAGGTACAGGAAATTTACTTCATGTTCGGATGGGGTTTTTTGGGTGGGTTTTTTTTTTAATTTTTTCATTAAAGATGGAGCCTCTGGGTTCATTGTGGGCAATTTTTTTTCCCTTCTTCTTATCTGAAATATTTTCCATCGGCTGCCTTGGAAGCTGCTGTGTTCCTATGGATGTTTGTGGTGTTGGCACAGGGTGCAGGGAGACATCAACCATGGCACCGAAGCTTTCCTGCAAAGCAGCATTTTTGTGGCTGGGGGAGTTTATTGCTTGGGAGGGGTGACTCAGGGGGAGCTGTGGAGACCGAGATCCATGAAAAATAGGGAAAGCAAATAATTTTCCCACTCACCATTGCCCAGAATTGACAAGGAGCTGCTCCAGGGGGAAGGGGGGACCCTGAAGGACACGCAGGGAGCCCAGACCCTGCTGGGACTGCCAGGAAACAAATCCACAGCTGGGAGAGCAAGGAACCGACTCGTTCCTCATCTCCCTGATCCAGCAGTTTGGGTCTTCTCCCAGAGGGAGCACTGCCCAGGCTCCCCAAGGAATGGGCACATTCCCGAGGCTGCCAGAGCTCCAGGACAGCACTGCCAGGGATGCCCAGGCTGGAATTGTTGGGGGATCTGCTCATGGACAGGAGTTGGACTGGATGATCCCAGTGGGTCCCTTCCCATTCAGGATATTCCAGGATTCTTTGATCATTCCTAAAACTTTGGCAGGACTGGATTCAGGTGCCTCAAGCCATTCACACCAACAGCTTCTCCACTTCCCACATGGAATAATTTGGAATGGAAGGGACCTTAAAGCTCATCCAGTGCCACCCCTGCCACGGGCAGGGACACCTCCCACTGTCCCAGGCTGCTCCAAGCCCCATCCCAGCTGCCCTTGGACACTTCCAGAGATGAGGCCTGGAAGAAACTTTCCTCCTTGTCCCATGTGGGCTCTCCACTGATTTGGGAATAATCCCCTTCTGCCTGCTGTTGGAAATCCTCAGGAGATCGAGCCAGGATAACAACCCAGGATGTTTCATTTCAATTACAATGTGCCCAAACAAGTGGGTGAAGCCTTGCAGTGGCAGCTCAGTTCCATCAGCCTCTCAGGGAATAACGTTTTTCCAGCTTTAGGGTAAAACACTCTGCTTTTGGAATTCCCTGGATGCAACCCCACTGTGATTCTCCCGTAATTCCCACTCCTGCACATCCCCAGATCTCTCTCTCTCCACGCACAGAGCCGGGGCAGGAGCTGTGCCTTTGAAGTGACTCTTACAGGACATTACAAATCCCCTGGAAATCTGCCAGAAACGCCGCTTTCGTTTGAAATGTTTCAGTTTTTGACTCAAGAGCTTGTCTGCAGTCCTGGAAACACCATTAGGGGTCTGTGTGACTCAATTTATGACTCAGAAAACTGCTGCTGTCTCTCCAAGCAGCACATTTTGAGTTCCAGACTTCAGTCAAATTGAAGGCACAGCAAACCAAATTCCCCCCACCCCCCCGAGTAATTTCATTTGCCTGCACATCTGAAAAAAACCCCAAACAACCCCAAAAAGGAAGAAAATAAAATAAATCCCCACTTTTATAATGAATGCCCACTGGACATGGAGGTTGTCTTGGTTCTAAAATGCAGTTTCTGCTTGGCTAAAATGGGCTTTTGGACATTGGATGATTTATTATTTCAGTTTACATGGCCACAGGGCCGAGCTGCAGCCGCGTCCTCAGAGCTCCTGCCTCGAGGGAAGTCCCCTTGGAATGGAGTTACTGCACCACCTCAGCACCCTGAGCTGTAAATCCTTCCCCAGGCAACACAGAAAACTCCCCCTGCTTCCAGAACTCTCTCATTCTACAGCCTCCACTCCATAAAACACCTGGAAAGATCGGGGGTTTTAGGATTATTTTGGGATTCTTTCAGCAAGTTCCTCTCCCTCCCCTTGAACCACACTGAACACAACTCGGGAGCTTTCATTTTCCCGTTTCTACCAAAGTCCCACAAGCTCTTGGCACAGAAATTTCCTCTCAAACTGGAGATGTCCAGAGTTAAATCCTGATCTTCCTGCCTGTTCCTGCCCTGAGACTCTCCCCAGGCACCAGGATGACCTTTTCTTCCCACAAGTCCTGGGTGGTTTCTCATGCTCTGTGCTCTCCTTGGCCAATTCCATGTTCTTGCAAAAAAAAAAAGGGAAATAAACAAACCCCAGTTTGTTCAGCCAGTGATTGAGGAGGAGTCCAGAAAACCCCATCAATTCTAGGATTTGACTCTCCTGGAGCCCCTTTAGGCACAGGAAGGGGCTCTGAGGTCTCCCTGATCCTTCCCTTTTCCAGGCTGAACTCCCCCAGCTCTTCCAGAGGAGAAAACCAGGCCTGAGAGTTTCATTTCAGCTGTGTAAGTGCTTTCCACACCACGTCACAGCAACATCTAAATCCAATTTCTGCCTCCAAATTCTCCTGTGTTACCTATAAAATGAAATTCTCTGTGGCTTCTTGAAAACCTTGAGTGGCAAAGCCACTGCCTGAGGTCATCTCCGCCTGATCCCACCGCTTCCCACCCCGTCTGCAGGAAACTTCCCCGAAAACCTGCTTTAGAACCAGCTCTAAGCAAGATTTCCTCTCCTCCTTTCACTTCAGGCACTTTCTTTTTTATTTCATTCCCAGCACAAATCTGCCAAGTCCAGAAATACAGGAAGAGAAACTCCTTCCTTTCCCCTACCCCAGGCTGAAATATTTTAGGAAAAGTGACCTAGACTAAACTTGTTCCATGATTTAAGCAGAATGCAGAGTTTAGGGAAGGGTTTGGGATGTTTGTGGGAGGATGGGGTGATGCTGTGGTTGGAATGAGGAGGAAGGAGAAGCCAATGAAAGCCAGGAGGTCGATGCACACCTCAGGTCTGGAGCTGCTTCCCTAAAGGAAACGAAACCCTTGGAAGCAGAGGAAATGAGGCTGTGGTAGGGAAAGCCGTGGCTTTGCTCCGTGTTATTTTTTTAGGATCATGTTGGAGAGGGTAAGAGAAGCTTTTGCTGAGTTTCCAACACTTGGTCACAGCTCTCAGCAGCCCGGGAATGCTCCTCACACCCAAGGAATGCACCTGTGTTAGGAAAAGCTGTCCCACTTTCCAGCAGGAAAGCTGACCCCAGCCCCGCCAGCTCCTCTGGCTGCTTCCCTGCTCCAACAACATCTCCTGTCTGGAACAGGCGTCACGGGATCAGACCCAGGGGAACGAAATCCAGCTGAACACGTGGAAAATTCTGCTGCCATACAGCTTGTTGGGATGGCAAATCAGGGACTGATGGAATATCCTGGGTGGGAAGGGATCCACAAGGATCATGGAATGCTGGCCCTTCACGGACCCCCCAGCAATCCCAGCCTGGGCATCCCTGGCAGCGCTGTCCAAACGCTCCTGGAGCTCTGGCAGCCTCGGGGCCGTGCCCATTCCCTGGGGAGCCTGGGCAGTGCCCAGCAGCCTCTGGGGGAAGAACCTTTCCCTAAAATCCAACCTAACCCTGCCCTGGCCCAGCTCCAGCCGCTCCCTGGGTGCTGTCCCTGGCCCAGGGAGCAGAGATTGGAGCTGGCCCTTGTGAGGAGCTGCAGCCCCTGAGGAGTCACCCCTCAGCCTCCTCTTCTCCAGCTGGACATTCCAAGCGCCCTCAGCTGCTCCTCCTCCCCTCCAGGCTCTGCCCCATCTTTTTGTCCCTCCTTTGGATGTTCTCCAATCTTTTTTTTTTTTTTTTTACTGTGCTGCCCAGAACTTCCCCAGGACTGGAGCTGAGGACAATCCCTCCCTTGCCCAGCTGGAAATCCCATCCTTTTCCCAGGATGTGCTCTCCCTGTCTCCCAAGGGAAGTGCTGGAAGCAGCAGAGCCTGACTCATTTAGAACTGCCCGGGACAAAGGGATCAGGAAGGCAGAGTAGGAAACTCTCCCGCCTTGGCAGCAGCGGAGCTTGGATCCCTGCACACCATCCAAGTGCTGAGTTTCCAAATCTTTATGAAAACATGACGAGGCCAAGAGGAAAAACATCCACTCTGGGCTTTTCCAAACACAGCAACTTGCTAATTAGCAAGGATTTTGTTTTGTTTCTGGCTACCCTTGCATGTGCAGAGCGCTGCCCACACCTCAGCTGCTGACTGGAAAACCAAACGGAGACACAAGTGGGAATTACCGAGTGTGTTCTGAACTCCTGGCGCGGCAGGAGTCATCCAGCCTTTGAGTCAGGCTTTGCAAAAAAGGCTTTCTTGGGTTTTGAAGAGGAGTTTTCAGCCCTGGACTCCCGAGGATGGAGCCTGGATCATCCCCTGCTCTGCCAGCAGCACCTGGGGCCTGGTAGTGCTTTGTGTGGCTGAAAATAGGATGGAAAATTTGGGATCCAGTTAAAGAGGCAAAGCTTTATTTCATTCTTTTTTTTTACTTTGATGGAAAGAAATGGAACAGCTTGCCCAGAGAGGTTGTGGATTTCCCTGGATCCCTGGCAGTGCCCAAGGCCAGGCTGGACATTGGGGCTTGGAGCAGCCTGGGACAGTGGGAGGTGTCCCTGCCATGGCAGGGGTGGGAGTGGGATGAGCTTTAAGGTCACTTCCAAGCCAAACCATTCTGGGATTCCATGATTTTATCACATTCTTTTAGGCTCATCAGTCCTCAGTTCCAAACCCTAAATCCTCATTTCCTAACCCTAGCTCAAAGCATCCCAGAGGAAAGGAGTCAATAATTCCCTCACACAGAAATAAGGGGACCATTGGCTGTTTTTCCTCCTGCTCCAAAATCCACCTCCAGAGCTCTCCCAGAGCTCCTTTCCCACAGATCCAGCAGATCCTTGAAATCCCTGCTCCCCCTGGATTCCAGCTTTCCCTGAGCATCCCCTTGGAAACTCAGCACAGCCTGACTCCATCTACCCCAGTACCAGCTCCTGACAAAGTAATTCCATAATTAGTTACAGAAATGAACGGCCTCCACTGATTAGGGCACCATTAATTAAAGGGTTTGAACAGGACAGGCTGAGGGGGCAGGATGAAATTTCACTGTTGCAGGACATCAAAAAGACCTGGACAGAAAAAGCAGCTGCTGATCCAAGAAAATATCAGTGTCCTGAGGGTAATGGAGAGGCAGGTGCGTGGATTTGGAAGGGAAATCGGGTCGTGTGTGTGTTGGATAACAGCGAATTATCGTGGGTTTGCTGTTTCCCTAAGGAACCGAGAGGAGTTAAAGGGAAACTTGATCCATGGGAGGGAAAACAGTGCGGCATCCTGAGCCCTGTGGCATCCCCACAAGGGCCAGCTCCCATCTCTGCTCCAGGGACAGGGACAGCAGCCAGGGAGCGGCTGGAGCTGGGCCAGGGCAGGGTTAGGTTGGATTTTAGGGAAAGGTTCTTCCCCCAGAGGCTCCTGGGCACTGCCCAGGCTCCCCAGGGAATGGGCACGGCCCCGAGGCTGCCAGAGCTCCAGGAGCGTTTGGACAGCGCTGCCAGGGATGCCCAGGCTGGGATTGCTGGGGGGGCTGGGCAGGGGATCAACACAGCCTGGCCTGGCCAGGGGAAAACATGGGAGGATTTGTACCTGGAGAAGCTGGAGGGAGCCTAAGAAAGACGGAGAGAGACAATTCCCAAGGCATGGAGGGCCAGGAGCCAGGGAATGGCTTCCCAGTGCCAGAGGGCAGGGCTGGATGGGAGATTGGGCAGGAATTGTTCCCTGGCAGGGTGGGCAGGCCCTGGCACAGGGTGCCCAGAGCAGCTGGGGCTGCCCCTGGATCCCTGGCAGTGCCCAAGGCCAGGCTGGACATTGGGGCTGGAGCAGCCTGGCACAGTGGGAGGTGTCCCTGCCCGTGGATCTACGTGACCTTTAAGGTTCCCTTCCAACCCAAACCATTCCATGATTTCCCAGGGAGACCCTTCCATGTCTCTGGGTGCCTCCCACTCCATCGTGGTGCTGTCACCCCCCAGTCTTTGGCCTCAAACTGAAAAATGTGAAGATTTTTGCCGCCTCTGGCAGCTGCACTTCCACCCTGGAGAAACCCATGGAATTTTAGCCAGGATTATTCCCATTTAAGCACTGGCCTGAGAGTTCATGCAAAGTGTGAAGTAACAAAACCCAATTTACAGCAAATGAAATATTTAAGGGAAGAGATTTCTCAGCCAAGGGATTTCGTTGCTCCTTGTGGTACTTTTTTACCAAATTTTGATGCTTGGATGAATTTTGATATTCAAAATATGAGCACAGGTAGAAATCCAGCCACCTTTTTCTCCACTTTATACAGATTATGGTGCTGTGACCCACCTGTGGCCAGAATTATTATTATTTTTTGAGTTACCAGCTGCTCAGCAATGGGAATTCCAGATGGAAATGGTGCCTCTCCTAAAAAATCCAAGGATATTTTCAAAACCCATTTTCATTAGGATCTTTTAGCAATATTTCCTTGAAACTTTCCCTCCTCCTTTTAAGTACAATTTTTTTAGTAAAAATTCTCTATTTTTTTCTAACCGTACTTTCAGTGCTGGAAATTGTCTGTATCCTCTCCCTGAAGAACAGACTGATTCCAAAGGGATTCCAAATGGTGAAAAACAGGGAAGAGTTCCACAAAACATCTGAAATACGTTGAAGAGGAACATCTGGGCACTCTCAACAGCGGCTTAAAAAATGATTTCTATCTTCAAGTTGTTTCCCCTCCCAGCTTTCTCCCATCTGACTGCACTCTTGAACTAGTTTTTAATTTATTTTTCCAATTTTTTCCTTTTTTTTTTCTTTTGCTGTTCCCCCAGATTTCCTTGATTTTGAGGGTCAGAGATGGATGAAAACAAAACTGCCCCTGGGACTGGAGTTTTCCAAACGTCCTCAGAGTAAAACCCGAGGCAAAAAAAAGGATGAAAAGAAAAGCTGGAACCCTCCCATTGTGTAATTCAGGTGTGTGAGGAAGGAATTTAGGAGAAGAGGAATAATTATTGAGAATTCCATGGAAGATTTAAGGAACATCCCTGCCAGGGTGTGACTTGTTAATTCTCTTCTAAATAAAACCCCAATTAATAATGACACAGAATAAAAACCCTGAGCAGAGAAATTCAGGATATTTTTTCCCTCATACCCACATTTATTCAAAGCTAAAGAGATTTTAGGATCCTTAAAAACTCCATTTTTTAGGCCATTACCATTTCTAAGCAGGCTCCAAGAGGGAGGTTTTTCCTAAAGAAATGGATTCCTTTCTTTCCCTTTGGACTGCACAAAAATCCCAAAGATTCCAAACAGGATGCAGCCATCCAAGCCCTCTTCAATTTATTTGAGGGATAAAAGCAGAAATACATCAAGAAAAATAGACAGAGCTGCTAAAAAATGGAGATAATAGAAAAATAAATAGATATTAAATGTTAAATGTTAAATATTAAATGCCAAGTATTAAATATTAAATATTATATATTTTATATATTACATATTACATATATATTATACATTATCTCTTATATATTATTTATATTCTATACCTATATAAACTCCCCATGGAAGTCCTGAGCATCACAGGGGGTCCATATTTCCCTCCAAAAATGAATAATTTCAGTTAAAATCAACTGGGAATGCCCCAGATTTTCCAACTTTATGGCACAAAAATCCCTTTTCCAAGCCAAGGGAAGCGAATAATCCTTGCTGTGTTTTTCCTTAAGTACCTGTGGGTTTCAGGGAAAAGATGTGGGAGCAGATGGAATTTTGGCTGGAGCAGTCATGGTTCTGATTCCATGGTAGAAGGGTCTTGATTTTTAAAAGAATAATAATAATAATAATAATAATAATAATAATAATAATAATAATATTCCAAGCTGGGATCTGGCAAGAATTTTCCCATTAAACCATCCCCTGCTTTCCTTCCACAGCATTTCCACTGGGATTGGGTGGGCAGGGGGCAGCCTGGGATCCCTCTGGAGCTGGGCTGGATTCCCTGCCATGGATTCAGAAAGGACCTGGAGCAAGTTGGCACCGAAATGATTAAAAATAATGGGAGATGGGTTCCTAAATCCCTTGGGAACCTCAGGAAATGTGAAATTGTGCCCCTAAATCAGCCAAATATTTTTTATCACTTTCTATCATAGTTGTTCCTGTTCCATGGAATCATGGAATGGTTTGGGGTGGAAAGATCCTTAAAGCTCATCCCATCCCACCCGTGCCATGGCAGGGACACCTCCCACTGTCCCAGGCTGCTCCAAGCCCCAATGTCCAGCCTGGCCTTGGGCACTGCCAGGGATCCAGGGGCAGCCCCAGCTGCTCTGGGCACCCTGTGCCAGGGCCTGCCCACCCTGCCAGGGAACAATTCCTGCCCAATCTCCCATCTAAAGTTCCCAGTTCAGCTAAAAGTACAAGAAAACCAGAATAGCCCAGCTTTGAAATAAACTCCCTGGAAAGGCACACGAGCGACCTGCTCCCTTTTTCCTTCGGAAACCCAAGGATTCCAGGGAGCAGGTGGCCGTAACAGGAGCCCTGCACCTCACACTCCCTTTGGTGCGTGGATCCCAATAAAAAGGGGGATATTGGGTGTCCTTGGGCAGGTGTTACTGGATTAAAGGGGCCGAGTATAATCTCTGATCCGGGTCTTTTCAGCACTAATCAAATAAATATCATTGACTGTGTAACCTTCTCATCTCCTACCAGAGATCTGGGATTGGTTGGTTGGGAATATTTGCAGATATATTTTATTTTATTAAAAAATACATCAGAGTTTTGTTAAAAATAGACCTAATTCCAAAAGATGAAGGACCTACAAGAAAGATGGAGAGAGACAATTCCCAAGGCATGGAAGGCCAGGAGCCAGGGAATGGCTTCCCAGTGCCAGAGGGCAGGGCTGGATGGGAGATTGGGCAGGAATTGTTCCCTGGCAGGGTGGGCAGGCCCTGGCACAGGGTGCCCAGAGCAGCTGGGGCTGCCCCTGGATCCCTGGCAGTGCCCAAGGCCAGGCTGGACATTGGGGCTTGGAGCAGCCTGGCACAGTGGGAGGTGTCCCTGCCATGGCAGGGGTGGCACTGGATGGGCTTTAAGGTCCCTTCCTTGATTCCATGATAATGCCATCTTTTTGTTCTAAGAAGCTGCAGCATCAGAGAGGTAGAACAACAGAAAATAATCTGATGGAATAAACACACAAACCCCACAGCTTGGCTTTCTTAAAGGTCACTAAATCACATGTTCACAGAAAAGAGTGGGAAAACCTTTTCCTAGAGGTCACAGAGATTTTGTGTTTGTTTGTTTTTAAGTGGGAGCAAAAACATTTGGTTTTACAGCTTCACATCTTTTATGTCTTTTTCTTCTCTTTGCAAACACTGATCCTCCTCTGTACCAGCTGCATCCCAGAATCATCAGGGTGGGAGGAGCCCTCCAGGATCACCCAGTGCCACCCCAGCAGCACCAGCAGCACCCCAAAGCCTGTCCCCAAGGGCCACATCCAGACTCCTCCTGAGCACTCCCAGAGACAGTGACTCCACAACAGCCAAGTTATTCCACTTCCTGACCAGTCCTGTGGGGGAAAAAAGCTCAAATCTCTTATCAAAACCTCCCCTGGTGCATTTTAAGTCCATTTTTTTTCATCCTTTCACTTGAATCATGACATCTCAAAGTCAGTATCACACTGAGACAGAAGCACAGACCTTTGCCTCAATGCTGGCCCCTGAGCCCAGAAACGCTTCTCGCTTTGTGTCACCAGTTCTGATCTCCTCCAGAAATGCTCTGAGCATGGCTTAGACTGAGCCTAACGAAGAGCTCGGGGACATCAGGCTGGCAGGCGTGGGTGCAAACTCCCGAAACCCCAAACCGTGACGGGTTTGCACTTTTTCAAACACCCTTCTGCAACCTCCTCCTTCCCCACTTGCCCAGCCCCACAGCGG